>NC_134406.1:122287516-122295016 GCF_038048845.1 Mixophyes fleayi | reverse complement strand
GTAGAGGAGTGGGTCACCACAATATTATTAAAAAACCCTACATGGGTCTGAATTCCACCCCAAAAGTTTATGGACTGCGTAGTGTAGTGTTCCCCACAATATTATTTAAAAATTTTGCAGCAACAGTCAACGTTGTTTAATATCTGATACACCTCTATCTGGACTGCATAGTGGAGTGGCCCCAGTACCCAATTTGGTACCGGGGCCACAATACCTCCTCCAACCATGGTACAGACCATTCGTCATTGAGATCCCATCAAGTATGTTAAAGACAGACAGGGTCGAAGTGTTATTGGTTGACTTTGTAAACCAAAAAACTGTCCCTGTTGCACATAGTCGTGCAATGAAGACTGACTTTTTCATTTAAAGGCAGCATCTTTCAAGTGTAGTGTTTGTAAGTCATATTATACTTTTGGTAAAATTTGTTTATTTTGTTCCTCTTTATGGTAACTACTAATAGAATTAAAGTATTAAATAGAAGCGGCAGTTTCTCTTTATGGGAATTAGTAGTAGAATTAAAGTATTAAATAGAATTAAAGTATTAAATAGAGTGGTATAGAGTGGTAGTGTGGTATAGAGTGGTCCCCACAATATAATAATAAAACCCTCAACTGGTCTGAATTCCACCAAACAAGTATCTGGACTGCGTAGTGGGGTGGCCCCGGTACCCAATTTGATACCGGGGCCACAATACCTCCTCCAAGTTCCAAGTGTAGTGTTTATATTATAACATCTTAACACTACACTAATTCTAGCACGTCAAAACCTCTTGTTTTAAATAATGACAGGGCATTTAACTTTTGATTTAATTTATTGAATTTGTAGGCATTTTCTTTTACTTTTTGAACATGGCAAACGACTGTTGAATGGTCACATAATGCCAAAAAAATAGTTGCAAGATGGAATTGTCCTTGGGCCCTCCCACCCACCCTTATGTTGTTGAAATAGGACATGCACACTTTAACAAACCAATCATTTCAGCGACAGGGCCTACCAAACTACTGTAGCTGAAATGATTGGTTTGTTTGGGCCCCCACACCAATAAAACAATTCATCTCTCCCTGTACAAACTAAACAGGCTCTACTGAGGAAAGATGTCGTCCTCATCCTCAACCTCTGATTCCTCTCCCCCTACAGTGTGTACTTCCTCCTCCTCACACATTATCAATTCGTCCCCGCTGGACTCCACAACCACAGGTCCCTCTGTACTGTCTGGAGGGCAGTGCTGTACTTCATTGAGGAATTGATTATTCATTTTTATAAACATCATTTTTTCAACGTTGTGAGGAAGCAACCTCCTTCGCCGCTCACTGACCAGGTTCCCCGCTGCACTAAAAACTCTTTCCGAGTACACACTGGAGGGGGGACAACTCAGTTAAAAAATAGAGCCAGTTTGTACAGGGGCTTCCAAACTGCCTTTTGGAGTTCTACCACGTCACTACCTCTAGTTAATTTAGATTGCAAGGCTTGTAAATATAAATACTTTGAAGATAAAAAAAAGCAGGCTGCACAGACTGTGGAGCTAGAAAGTGAAATTAAATGGACCACGTTACTTTGGTGGCTATCTATGCCCTCCGCCCTACACTTGTAGTTGAATATAAATAAAGCAGCCTGCATAGACTGTAGAACTAGAAATTCAAATATACAAAGAAATGGACAAAGGCAGTTTGGTATCTGTCTGCATCAGATCCCCTCTCCACTAGGAGTAAAACAGAAAACTTTTCAGCCGTTATATAATCTAGAATATAAATAGAAATTGAGAAAGGCAATTTGGTATCTGTCTGCATCATAATCATCAACATCCTCCTCAGCGCCAGCTACATCAATATCCTCCTCCCGGTGTACAACATTCACACCTTCATTAGCCAAATCTGTAACTGGACTGTGAGTGATCCTTCCAGCATATGCAGAGGGCGTGCTGCAAATGCTGGATGGAGTCACCTCATCCCGTACAGTGATGGGAAGGTCAGGGTTCACAACCAACAACACCCTTGGACTCGCCTTGGGGATTTGTGATGTCATCTGTTTAGAAGGCAGAGTTCTTTGCTGTTTTGTTGTTGTTGCTGACAGCATAACTCTCTTAAATTTTTTGTAGGGGGGGGAGGAGGAGGGCTTAGATCCTTGGGTGAAGCTTGACCACTAGTCATGAACACGGGCCAGGGCCTAAGCCATTCCTTGCCACTACGTGTCGTAAATGGCATATTGCCAACTTTACGTTTCTCCTCAGATGATTTTAAGTTTCTCTTTTTGCTATTTTTTGAGAACTTGGGCTTTTAGGATTTTACATGCCCTGTACTAGGAGATTGGGCATCGGGCTTGCCAGACGACGTTGATGGCATTTCATCGTCTATGTCATGACTAGTGGCAGCAGCTTCAGCATTAGGAGGAAGTGGGTCTTGATCTTTCCTACTTTATCCTCTAAATTTTGGTTTTCCATTATATGTAGCACAAGAGAGCGTACCCCTAAGCCACACACACTCGGCAAAGCCTTTAAAAATTATATGCGGCACAGGAGAGTAGCACTGGACTGCTAAATCAGTGAACTTTGTAATAGCAGTACCACTGGACTTATACTGCTGAATCAGTGAACTTTGTAATAGCAGTACCACTGGACTTTTACTGCTGAATGTGTGAACTTGGTAATATTGCAGTACCAATGGGCTTATATACTGCTGGATTGGTTTTGCAAATTTGGTTATAATTATTATTTTTTTTCATTTTTTTTTTTTATTTTTTTTTATAACTTTTTTTTTTTATTTTTTAAAAACTTGGGAATAATGGGGAAATAACTATGCCCTTAGAAGCACAGAGCACAGGACACAGCACCACTGGACTGAACAGGACACAGCACAGGACCCAGCAGCACTACTGAACTCAGCAGGACAGAGCACAGGACACAGCACCACTGGACTGAGCACAGCACGGCACAGCACAGCACAGAACTTAACTTAACAGCACAGAACTTAACTGAACAGCACGAGATATAGCAGGACAGAGGACCACCTAACACACCCTCCCTCTACCCTGATTAATGCCCGAGTGAAGATGGCGGCGACTAGCGGGGAATTTATAGGATCCGAGTATCGCGAGATCCGACAACGGGATTATGAGTCAGAGCCTCAGTTTCAGATTTGAATTTGGCGCCAATACCCGGATCTGTCTCGGATCCGACTCGGATCGGCAACGTTCGGGTGGGCTCGGATTTCATAAATCCGAGTGCGCTCATCTCTAAATGGAATATAGGGTTTTGCACGTGCGCCCAATACTAATCACGATGTTCACTGATAACTAGTATCTCTGAGCATTGCGGTTGGACCGCATGGTAAGGCCGTGATTGAGTATTGGGAGGGCAGCGTGGAACTATTGAAAATAGATAGCCCTTTGGTTCAGGTGTGTCTGACGGGGGACGGTAAAAAGGTGACCTGACAACAAAGGTTCTGTTCTAAGTGTGAACAGGATATAAAGAAATCTTTGTGTGAAGTGGTGTTCTGCTCTAACAAAGAGCAGGTGATAAAGAGACACCGCAGAGTATACATGGCAGGTATACTCGAAGCGAAAATAACAGGTTTTCGCGGCATTCCCAAATATTAATCGCACAGCTTACTGATAGTTAGTATCTGTAAGCGGTGCGATCGGACCGCATGGTTGATTTAGTGCAGCCGTGATTGCGACTTGGGAGATGTGGGAGGAAATACGCTGCAACCACTGATATTCTTGATTGATATCGGTTGCTAACAGTGGTAAAGTACTCAAATTAGGAAAGGCATTGATATTTGGGGGACGTACCTGTTGAAATCGTCCAGGGCTAAGGAGTCATGGCCAGTTGTGTGCTGTCTAATGAATGGCCGGTTGGTTCGGCGAAGTATGTTATGTATAATAAATACGGTGCGTATGCAACGGCATACTGCGACAAATGGGTCAAGATGACCCGGGAGTGTGTGAAACTTTTCCCAAACATAGGTAGTTTCGAGTCATAGTTGTTAAATAATGTTAGAGATAAAGTGTGGTTGAGTAAATCAACAAAAATGAGAATTGAACATGATGATTGTTTGAAATTGTGGCAACTAGAGGGGAACACATGGCAAGGCAGCGCGGGCACAGAGAATGTAGGCGTGGCGAAAAGTGCGTGCATAGCGGAAGTAAGCATTGCCAAGCGAAGAGAAGCGAGCGCAAGGCAGGAAAGTATAAGACACCAAATACAATTTAAAAAAAACAAACTTATAAAAATAGCAAATGTAACTATCTGTGTAACTATTCAGGTTTAAAAGCTGAGTAACTTAAATGTATATTTTTTTTTTTTGTGTATGGTGGGTGTGATTGAATTTAGGAAAATAACCCTGCAATAGAAAAAGAAAGAAAAAAAACAAAAACAAAAGAGACCAGTTTTTCAAACAGTCTGAAGAAACTTTTTTTATTCCATGCAGGCAGGGAAAAGAAGTGTAACAAAGAATTGTGTTGTGTCTATGCTAATGGCTTAGATTCAGGATTCCTAGAAAAAAAAAAAATCAGGTTTCACATGTAGGTGAAAGATATCCAGTGATTCAATTGGTCTTAGTTAATTGACCCTGACTGTAATGAGGCTATATAGCCTTAGAAAAATACACAAAAGACTGGAGATAGGGTTGCTAAGGAGTTCTTCTGTAATGAATGAAGAGACAGAGAGTTTTTTGTTTTTTTCTGTTTGTTTGTTTTATGTTGTGTTGAGCTTAGGTTCCTGTCACAAGTCGATGATAAGGATTGAAAGAAAAAAGAAATATCATGTTTGTTTTTTATTTGAAACTGACTTTATTTTGTTTCTATTTTTGTAGGTAAGGACAAAGAAATAAGTATATATACTTAGTTACTATGGGGATTACGAAAGAAGTACAAAGCTTTCCCTTGAAAGACAAATTAACAATAATTTATTTGTTTGAGATTTATTATTTAAAATGAAGTGTGCACATACTTCGCTCTAATGTTGCTTTATTTATTTCAGGAGGACACAAATGAGAGATATAAAGTATGTGTCACAATGGGTAAACTTTGCACTTCTCCATTATAGTCAAGAGATACTGTGTTCCATATGAGCTAACGACGGATGACACTGGACTGCACGGTTGACGTAAGACCCCCTAGTTAAGTATGGGGAGGGGTCATAGTTTAGTGAATAGCTAAGGGGATTGGTGGAATAAATACAGCCATTTTCCCATAGTGTGCAATCCAGCTGTCATGTTTGCTGTAAAATCTCCCTTTCTGCATGTCTATTTGTTTTCAAACCCTTGTATTCAAATCTTTGTATTCTTATTATTCGTTGCTCTCCTATTTTTCTCATTCTTTACATCTATGCTAGTATCTCTCTCTCTTCTCTTGTATAGAGATACAAAAAGACGTAGACACGGTCTCAGTAATGGGACTAAGACATTTTTTTGACATAAGACAAACTCAGAGATATACACACTAGATTGACATGAGTTACAGAAACAGTTAGGGGTTTGGTGTTAAGTGTATAGAAGCGGCTAATTTTAAGCAGAAAGTTTTGTATTGTGGAAATACGATTCATGTTTTATAGATTGCATATCTGTTTTGTTTTTTTGTGGTTCGTGCCCCCTGTACAAAGTGTGCCTTTATATTTATGCACAAAGGGTAGATGTATGGATTGCTGGAGGCTAGACATACATATATGAATCTCTGTGTAGAACATTGGAGTAGGATTTTTGCCACAAGATACAAAATATTGTGAAACCCTAGAAAATGTAGAATTTTCATGTTTTATATTTTTTCACTGTTAGACTGACATGTACTGGATACTGTTATATTTGAAGAAAGTGTTCTAGAAATAGACCTCTTTGCCTTTCTCACTTAGTCAAGTAGCTGAATGTGAAGTACTGAGAATGGCATGTGAGTTGGCATAGGGAAAATCGATTGATATACCTTGGTCTTCAGCATTTTTCTAGTCTAGGGGGCGACGTGGAGTTGACTGAAAAATCTTTTTTATAGCAATACCAGCACATAAGTAGGACACTACATAGAGGACTTTATACAGTGACACAGTTACCAACTGAAGTAGCTGCTAGTAAAGTCCACACTAACACACACGACTATACATGGCTGTCACAACAGGGCGAACATAGCTGTCAAATAGACAGCTGGGTTTTATGTGACAGCTGACAAATTTATGTTTTGTTTTGTTTTTCGTTGTATTGTTTTAATATGTGAGCACACACACACACACACACACACACACACACACACACACACACACACACACACACACACACATGCACGCATACACATATTGGTTAATATATGAGGATTTGTGTTGCCTGAAGAATAAACTGTCTGGAAGGTGAAGAGATGTGGCTAGGAGTCTGGCAGACCCTGGAGAGATGGACAAGGTAGACCAGTAGCTACCAGAAAGTATCTTCCAGACCTAGCGGAGGCAGCACATGGTCTGGCTCAGCTGGATACAGAAGGTATGTGCAAGCTGGTAAGAATATATTGGGGTGCACCAGACATTTCTTCTCACATTAGTAGGAAGGCAACGTCCTGTCTGGATTGAGAGAATGTCAGGAAGTTGATACCAATAGAGCCATCCCATATCCCTCCTGCTGATGTTTTTTTCTCCAGGTAAAACAAATCCACGTCATCCAATTACCACCTTGCAGGATCCTCAAGTATACACTGGTGTACCGATAAAATATGTCTAGGTAAAGGTGTATTAAAATGTGTCTAATAATGTATTACTATGTCATACTCAAAGCTTTTGTTATTCAATGGGATAGCCCTAGAGTTATAATAGATGATAGAGGTATTCATGTTATTGATAATAAATGTATAACGTATGAGTATTGGTAACGAATTACATGCTTTCGATTAGCCACAAACCAGTGTGAACATAAAGCAATGGTACTAGTTAGAACGAATTGAATAGAATGAGGGTTGAAACTTGATTGAAGGGACTGATAGCTTTGGCCACTAGTCCTTCCCCACTATCAAGATCACTCCTGGGCTGCCTGTTGACTTTTGAAATGTTCTTGACCCCTCTTGGGATGAGAGACTAGTTTAGACCTTGAGAGGGAAGGTAAATGGTGAGATGGCAACCGAGAACGTTCAAAACACTGTTTCCTGAAAAGTTACACTAACTATCAGGATGTTGGACCGGGAGAGTAAGTTGTGGAACAGTAAGTTCTTAGGCTCAGGTTATTTGAAAGACAGGTACCAGGTGTAGGCTACCAGCATCACGACTTCAAGGGTTTCACCCACTGCAGAGGAGTCAAAACCCAGAGAAGGGTCCAAGTGCACTTATGAATCTGTTCTGGGAGGCCTCAAATGCAGTTAGTAGCACCTGAGCCAAAGGCTAAGACAGTTGTCCAGCATGAAGTTGTAATTTTCCTGTTCTGTGTTTCTCTCATCACATTCTCTTTTCAGGACGGTCAATTCTTTTGATTATTGACAGGTGACAGAGGCTGGTTCAGGTAATGATATTGAGGAATTGGGGATGAAGGAGAAGTTAGTAGCATA
>NC_134406.1:122110016-122282516 GCF_038048845.1 Mixophyes fleayi | reverse complement strand
TATCTCAACAAACGTTTCTGCTTTTGTTATTCTGCATGGTTAGTTTACTGTGATTGACGCTTTTAAAATTAGTACTGTAAACACAGTAGTCTGTCTTGAAATGTATTTAATAATTTTTCCTCTTAGATCTTTTGCGCTTTGGAAATCAAACATGCCATGATTCCTATCAGTGCTTTTTTTTACATTTCTATCTGCTTATAATACCCATGCAAAACCAAATACAATATTTCTTATATCATGGTTTGTTGTGATGCCATATTTAGTTTTAAATTTTAGTTAACATTTAACAAGATTTTCTTTAATCCCTGCCTTATTATTATTATTATTATTTATTTATTTTTCTGACACTTAGCATATTTTCAGTAATTGGCAAACTATGTCATCCTTAGATGATGACATCATTGTCTCACACTGCCAGCAGAAACAGCAGCAACAACTAAGGCACAAGGATCATATGTTCAGGTCACGTGTAAACTGCTTTGGAATACTTGGTAATTTGTTAGTTCAGGCTTTTACAGCAGACTCTTACCGCATGTCATCATGGACACTATGCAGATTCTACAGAGTGATCTAGAGCCTATAGTCGGCAGCTCCACAGCAGCAGCACTGATTGTTGTCTTATTGTGTGTCTGACTGTGGCTGCAGGAATGTTACAGACTGATTTTAGTCAGGTACTAAAATGGGTGCTACAGACAATCGTGTTATGCATCAAGCAGTTCATTATTTTGACAATGGATTAGGTACCTCTTTTGCCGATAAATAGCAATTTTACTCTATTGCTCAAGTTCCGCATGTCATAGGGGAAGGGGATGGTATTTATGGAGCCCTGGTACCAACAGGAACAAATTAATCATTTTTTTAGGACTCAAAAGACTTTTCATTCCATCATGTCCAGGCTATATGTAATGCAACTCTCCTCATCCTCAGCATTGCAACCATGTTTCCAGGGAGTGCCTAAGACTCCTTGATTATGAGGCAAACAGTAATATGGCATAAATTATCAGAGACAAAGAGAACATGCATTGCTATTAGGTAATATTTTTTTTATTAGCTATTATTAACTTGACTTTAGTAATTTAAGTTTTAATGGACAAAGAGCACTATAGTTGCCACAATGATTCATGTACTTTATTCTCATTTTCACAATACAGGTATCCTTTTTCTCATCATGTTCCTTGTACAAAATAATGTAGATAATTTAAATAGTCTACTGTACGATACAATTTAACCACATATAGGATTTATCCTAGTTTCAGGAGACATCATCTACTCTTTTCCACCATGAATCTACATTCTTAATTTACATCCAGCCACAGACCCACAAGATGCAAACATTCCTCCATCAGGTCAGTAATTGAAAAAAACATTTGGCTTTCTCAAAGTATGTTTTCATTGCATTGACTGGTGTGGAGGATCCCTTATATGTACACTGTATTCAACATTGGTCTGCATGCCAATTTTCATAATATTGCCATCAAAGAATGGGCTGTCTTTTGAGGAGGAAGTAGAAATTGTTGCAGAGAAACCAGAAGGTCATGATCTGTAAACTCTTCCATGGAAGAAAAGCAGAGGTTTTCAATAATACTTCAGTTGTAAGTGCAAACTAATAATACACATAATGAAACAAAAATACTGCATATTCTATTTGTAACTAAAACATATAATAATAGATTTTAAGCCATTCTAATTTTTTGCCAAATTTTGTATACATGAGCAAAGAACACACGCTGCTTGAAAATTTTGCAGAGATGTATTTGACCTCTACGCTAGCCTCTGGAAGAAGAGTAGGAGGCATAATATAGCAGCTAATTCTCATGATAATATTTGTTGTTTCAAAAATATGCCAAATAGGTCAGAATCCTAGATGATTTTGGATTCTTTTATTTAAAAATGTGTGATTGTTATTAGTCCTTATCCCCTCCCCAAAAGAAAATTGTAATTGATCATTTTAAGAATTTTATAAACTATAAGCAAACAAAATAATATAATGATATTAAAATAGGAGTTACTCAGGGAAAAGGTGTCTGAGGACGAGGGGAAAAATGATGAGGTGCCTGAGGAGGAAGCAGTGGCCCTGGAGGTGGCTAAACCATCAAAGAGAAACCTGGTTTATGGTAAATAAATGTATTTTATTCTCTTTGAAAACCATGTTTGTTTATGTAGGTATAACACTGTTGGCCTTAGATGAGTCAGTGTTAGCCAAGCCAAATAATTTTACAAGTGTAACTTCAGAGAGTGTGTTGATGTTTGCAGTAATTGAACTCTAATAGATTTTTTCCCAAAAAATAAACAGTTCGTGTTTGCTCACAAAAACAAGTTTGGGACAAATGTACATTTTTGCAAAGTGCACTTCGATGCCTTTCTGCAAAGAAACATATAGAAGAAATGGGTCAAAGTAGTGTAATTCATATAGGTTTCTGCCATTTTGGGTGCAGTAACAGACTTGGAGCTAGATTTACTAACAGGTGTGATGCATGGTGCCTTGAAGCCGCCATGCATCGTGGCGGTTTTCCGGCGGGTTTGCATTGCAAACAGCCGGATTTACTAATGGGCGCATTTCAGCTTTAATTTGAAGCCACCGGCGATGTCACGGCGGCTTTGAATAGAACATGGCGCTTTTGCTTTAAATGACGGCGCTGTCGTGTAAAGGCGTTTTTTTTTGAAAATTACACCTGTCTCCTGGCTTGTTACTATTGCCTATTTTCAAACTCAGGAGATTTGACATCACAATCCCTATATAAACCACTGGCCTGACACTTTTTTCTCTGATAGGGTTTTGAGGAGTTTTGAGAGAGGAGTTAGGCAACCTGGCAGCCCGGACTCCTCTAAGGCGGCGTCACCAATTGTGGGGGTGTGTCTGTGATGCTGTGAACGCGGTGGGCCCACTGAAGCGGACAGTGGCACACTGCCGCAAGCGCTTCTCTGATATTAAGAGGAGGCTTAAAGAGAAGATGGCCCAGGAAAGGAGGTCTACAAGGCGCACGGGTGGAGTACACCACATATGAGGAGGAGCTGCGCCAGATAATGCAGGCTGAAATTGTAGAGGGCGTAAACGTGCAGGACACAGATTCGCCCTCTTTTGGCCAAGTAGTTGGTGAGTGATTTGTTTTTTTTACCCTAACAGTTTTTCTCTTTTTTTAAATGCTTTTCTCTTTTTTTAAACTGCTTTTCTCTTTTTTTTAATGCTTTTCTCTTTTTTAAACTGCTTTTCTCTTTTTTTAAATGCTTTTCTCTTTTTTAAACTGCTTTTCTCTTTTTTTAAATGCTTTTCTCTTTTTTAAACTGCTTTTCTCTTTGGAAAAGTGTTTCTTTATTTGTTTTGCATTTTTTTTTAGTTTTTCAAAGTGTATTTTTAACGCTATTAGTTTGTAAAGGATGTTTTTTTCTCATAAAAAACAATTTTTTTATTCGCAAACACATTTTTGAAGTAAACAGTATATTTGTAAATTGCTTTTTGCTGCAAATACATTGTATGCTTTTTCTAATACATCCAGATTCGCCAGGACCGCAGGTAACTCCCAGTCCGAGGTCTACACCTCCACCTTCAGCGAGAGATTCAGGCTCTGAAGAGCAAGCAGGTGCGTGGTCTCTGTTTGGGGAAGAAATAATGGAGTTAGATGTTTTTCTGTGCAAATGTTGCTGTCCATGTTATATTTAGTGATTTTTATATGCTTTCCAATGAGAACATAGGGCTAGATTTACTAAACTGAGGGTTTGGAAACCTTGAGATGTTGCTTATAGCAACCTATCAGATTCCATTTTTTTTTTTTTGGCCATTCTGCAAAATGTCAGCTAAAATCTGATTGTTTGCTATAGTCAACATCTCCACCTTTTCAAACATGCAGTTTAGTCTATGTTCCCCATCATGTACTACACAGAGGGAGAAGTAAAATAGTATTTGCTTACCCCAAAGCACGGCCTTGCAGCATTTTGCTGCAAGCACCCTCAATGTTTGCATTTTAAATTATTTACATTTAGATCCCTTCACTGTAACACATAGGCAAAATGAGATTTTACTCCTAAAACATATGTGGAGCATCCTTCAGCAGGTCGCAAGAGGACAACTAATCTGAAAGGTAGACATTGGTAACCATTATTTAGTTGTTAAAGGTTTTTGTTTTTGGTACAGTGTCCAGAATTCAATTGACAAACATGTTAGTTCCTATATACTTACCTTGGTTATTTCACCACAGGAACCTCATCATCTCTGCAAGGCCAGCGCCAGTCTGCGCAGATGTCACCTTCTGACGACACACAGGAAGACACAGTCATCACTTTAGAGATAGTAGATGTCCCCGTGTCTATGCGCTAGGAACAAGCAACTGCCCCTGCGGAACAGTCATCCGAGCAACAAGCTGCAGCTCCTCGGATGGATACAGGGCGAGAAATGGCCCAATCCATTGCAAATTTCCAGGCACAACAGTGTCAGTTTATGGACAGCCAAACGAGACACATGTCACAAATTGTGGCCCATTTGAGGCGGATACACCGCTCAAATAGTCAACTCCCTGCTGGAATCAACCGTCTGGCAACTGCTTTGGAACAAACTAATGTGCAGCTGGCACAAATGACTGGGGCTGTGGAGGCCTTACATTCCACAGTACGTGAGGGGAATTCCAATGTCACCCGGCTGGCAGGGCAACTACATTCTGAAATTGTAGCCCGTTTACCGACACCTATGTCTTCAGCCACCACCAGTGCCGCTAGTACGCCTACCACATCTCTACAGAGTACTCCTCCAAGGAGAGGTGCTCGCACCAGGGGTGGGCGAGGGAGGGGAGAGAGTGGCACCAAGCATAGCGATATGCCTGCAAAAAGGCGTCGCTAGTACAATGTTTGTTATTGCTTAATGTTTTCTAAAGTTTATATAACCATTATACGTTATTATTTATTGTGTTCTGCAATAAATGCAGTTAAATTTCTATTGTGTCAGTCTTTCTTTTCTGCACATTAAACAAGAGTATACTGATTTTTTAAAAACTATGCACTGATTTCACTTAAACATTGACCTCTGACTGTCACATTCCAGGGATGTTCATATTTACCACATGAGGAGTACACACTATCCTCTTTTTAAAGGTTCCAATTTACAAAACATTTTAACTACAAAATAAACATTACACTCACATAAAACATTTTAGAGCAATAAATGTTTATCATACTATGTACTTACACGTAAAGTAGTTTGTAATGAGACGGTCTCTAATCTCCCTTCCGCCCTCTGTGCTCTGCACATCACCAGATGTGACACATACCCCCTCTTTTTCACTGTCTACTGCAATAATCGGTGGGGTAAGTTGATGTAAAGCCAGGTTATGCAGCAGACAGCAAGCCAGGACAATCTCAGATACCTTTTCAGGTGCATACATAAGCACCCCACCAGATTTATCAAGGCACCCGAACCTGGTTTTCAAGAGTCCAAACTTACGTTCTATGACACCTCTAGTGGTTATGTGTGCCTCATTGTATTGGTGCTGTGCAGGAGTCTGAGGATGCAGCAGAGGAGTCATGAGCCAGGAGCGACACCCATATCCTGAATCTCCTGCAATAAAAGTAAAATGTTAGCTACCATTTAATTTGAGCATGTTGTACAGCAGTTAGCATATGTGAGTCCATTTGAGCAAGGATAAGGGATATATAAAACATGCAAAGTACATACCCAAAAGCCATCCCTCCGGCATTTCACCACTTTCAAATTTGGCATAAAGGGTAGACTGTCTCAGGATAAAGGCATCATGACATGACCCAGGATAGCCTGCAACAACACTCAATATACGCTGGATAGCATCGCACACAACCTGCACATTCAGGGAGTGGTAATGATGGCGATTAACAAAAACCTCTGCCCTGTGGTGGGGTGGTCTCAGGGCAATATGAGTGCAATCTATTGCACCCATTACATTAGGGATACCTGCGACCCTATAGAAAGCTCCCTTGAGCTCATGCCACTGTGTCTCCTGGCTGGGGAAGCTGATATAGCTTGGGCACTCTTTTAAGGGCACCTAAGACCTGTCCAAAATGCCTTGAAAATGTTGGCTGCGTTATGCCAATCACTCTGGTGGACACAGATTGAAAGGAACCTGTTGCCAAAAAGTGAACTGCACACAGTAGTTTGTGTAGTCCTGACACTGCATTAGAGTGGCTGGTTGTAGGCTCCAAATCATCCTTCACTTGCTCATACAGTGCCATGAGGTTAGTACGATTGAGGCGAAACATTTGTACTACCTCCACATCAGCCAAAGACTCCAGATTCAAACGCACTGGAAATGCACGTGGAGTGCGGGGTCTTTGCAGGCTCCGCAGAACAGATGCCAACTGCTGTTCATCCTCCTCCTCCTGGCGCCTTTCTGCCTCCATCAGGTAAAAAGCTGCAAACATACACTGGCAAGAATGCACCACATTACCTGCAAAAGCCATTCTCCAACAAACCCACACCTGCCAAATAATGAGGGGCCCTTTTTGTAAGCATCATGATTAACTGGTGGGAAATAGACAGTGATTGTCTGTGATTGCTTCAGGCAGAATTTTTTTTTTTCACATGTGGATTGCATTAGCATTAAAATAAGGGTTAACTATGTAATGCAACAATTCCCATCCTAATTTCTTTGAGGCAACAGTATTCTAGTGGATTTTTGGAAAGTAAAAAACAACTAGAAAAGGAAAGGTGAAATGAGATTTTACTATGCAATCATACTGGGTGAAAAAATAATGCAAAAAAAAAATAACAGTAGCCTGAAATTTCATGACACTTTGCCCATTTTCTATACACAGTCCTAATGGGTCATTGGACATGAAATAGTCCTTTCTCTTATGGTCTGATTGGCAAAATACCTGAAACAGCACACTGTTGGAACCATCACGCCGCTCACAAGCAGCGCTTTCATTTTGGTCTTTTGAATGGTGGTTTTCCGGCGGCTTTATAAACCCCCTAATAGTAAATCCGGCTGTTTGTATGTTGAACATTGTTGAAACCGTCATGGCGCTTTATACAGAGGCGGGTTTGAAAACATCTTTTCTGGTCGTTTGGACGGCGGGTTTAGCCTTAGTAAATCCGGCAATAGCTAAACCACCACCAAACCCGCCGAAAGTCAGCGGGTTTACAAACACGCCTGATAGTAAATCTAGCCCTTGGTGTCTTCTGCACAAATATAGTATAATTGTTGCTTTTGTGCCTGTAATTGATGATTGCATATCCTAAAAGATATAGACAATAAAAAAATACTATCATTTGAGTAAAAAAATGATGTATATACTCTATAATATTTAATTAGTAAAAATGAATGATTATTGAAACACTAAAATTTTCATCCACAGATGCTGCAGACAATAAAATTTGGCACTTTCCTGGTATCTGGAGCCATTTATAAATTTACAAGTTAACCCGTGCATGATACTCATGCATTCTAGTCAAATCAAGCTACTTAAGGTGTTAAAAAGGTTCTTGTCATCCATTTGGGGCTAGGCCAGGCCTCCTCAGGGGAAGAGCGTTACTTCCCGACGTAAGCGCCCTTTTTTGACGTGGTTTTGTCCACATGTCACCACCTCATCATTCTTCTCCATCACCTCATCCTTCATCTTCATCGCCACATCCTTAATCTCCATCGTCTTACTGTTCTAAAACCTCTCGATACACAACGTTTCTGCTAAACACCTTATCGCTGTGCTCAATCAGTCTTCCTTGAAGGGCAGTATTCATAACCTGCACTTTCACATCACTGCTTCTCCGTACTCGTGAAAATGCGACATACAATTTTCCATGACCAAACACAGGCTCTGGTAAATAAATACCCACGCGGTCAAGAGTTTGAGCCCTCAACTGGTAAATTTAGCCTTTACTACCCCTCCCACGAGGGGAAGGGGGGATGATGGAAGTTAGCGGGTTTCACTATTATCATTTTTTTGTCAAATAATGTCAGTATACCAAATTTCAGGTCAATTGGATGGGCTCTTTCTGAGAAAATAGTTTTTTCCACACACTAACACACGCCGCTAGGCTTATATATATTAGATGCCTTGTTTTTATTTATTTTCTGGAGACCAGAAAATTTTAATTGCGTCCACAAGTGAATCGAATACATTGTCTTCTCCAACTTACAGTCTCCAAATGAATAGAAACAGCTAAATACAAATTCAAATGCTGCCGCATTGTTACTCTGTGTTGTTTATTCTGCCATTCAGTGGATCCCACATTCGTTCGACACTGTGAGTATGGACATCAGTGTCAGGATCGACAAAATTGTAGCGATGAATTACTTTGAAATGTTGAAATCCGGGCTTTTCCAGTTCTTCCGCCATGTAGGCGCACCAACTATCCAAGTAAATTATAGAACCTCTTTCGATATTGTCGAAAATCGCGGTCATTAACTTTTCCGCACTGCGATCATCCACTTTTACCAAAAAGCACTGGTATATCTCCAGACAGAGTCCAGTGAAGATACACAGAGGAAGCACTCAGCCGGCATTGTTCTTACGCTTAGTGAACAAGCTCTCGACGATAAATCCTTCGCATCCGATCTTCTGTTTTGGCTGTCGATTGAGATACTCAGCGCAGATTTCTCGCATGTAGTTACAGTCGACGGTTGTATATTTGTTCATGCCCAAATCCTCTTTGCACAACTTGATCAATGTCAATTCCTTGGCTCAGCAATAGACGAAGCGAACGGCTTTCACGAATGGTAGACGACTGTCAGTGAACCAATTTCCCTGGCTGATGTTGACCTTCTTTCGACAAGTAGATTTTCTACAATTCCGGGAAATACATACACCAAGTAGAGCTTCATTTCATGATTTCTTTGACACAGCATCCTAGTTGGCAGTATTCCTTTCTTTTGCAAAAATACCACAGCCTCTCTTTCAGTAGAAGGCAGAGTGAATAAATTCATTTTTAAATGTCTGTTGTATTTTTTTTTCTTCTAATGCCTCCAGATAACAATAAAGTTTTAAATGTTGGTTGAATTACTTTTTTCAAATAATTTGAAAAAATAGCCATTTTTTTTATGTGATACTTTATGTGATTTTTGGGTTCTGAACATGAAAGGTTGCAGATCACATCACTTTTTCTGCAAAACGTGTATTTATCAATAAGTATTTTTTTTCATATTCTTTAAACTAATAAATGTATTCTGCGTATATTTATTATAAAACATTGTCTTAAATGAATTCAGTCATTAGTATAGAACGTTGCAATTCAGTTCATGTCATAAAACTTCCCTCCGCCCAGTGCCAGATTAAGATCCACATGGGCCTGGAGCTGAAATGTACAAAGGGCCTAAACCCCATACTGTCTAAAGGAACATTGCACAAACACAACAACTACAACTACACGGTGAGCTGGCGAAGGTGGAAACAAATACAACAGATGCAACACAGTTTTGCCCTGTGCCGGCTCATTTTAACCCCTGCCTACCACCACATGCATACACACAGTACACACTACACACACACAGTTCATATACAGTACACACTACTAATACAGTACAGTTTACTAATTGATGATATTCATTAAGTAGCCATCATAGAATAATTACAGTACCAGTCTTCATGCAGCAGCAGCTCCTTGTGTAGTCTGGGGGCGGAGCTTGTGACTGTGAGTGGCAGGCTCAGGACCTCGGAGAAGGAGAAAGCTGAAGGGAGGGGCGGCCACCACACTGCCTGCACGGTTCTGCCACTGATCTCAGCTGAGAGTGCTGGAGCATTTTGTAACGAACGCACCTGTTTAATGCTCGAGTTTTCATCTGTGCCTTTCGAATAGTTGAAGATGGCGTTGAGACAATGTAAAAATAGTGCAGATGTCTTTTGTTATATTTATGGACAATATATTATAGAAAAACAAAGTACAAACATAGGTGATTTCATAAAAAAGGCATATTTTGCTTATTTTGGAATAAAGATATTACATCAAGATAAAGAGTGGGCTCCGCACAAAGTTTGTTCGGCTTATGTTGAAATACTTCGGAAATGGATTGCTGGTAAGAAGAAAGCTTTATCTTTTGGTGTTCATATAATATGGAGGGAGACAACTAATAATATTAATTGCTGTTTTTGAGCAATTGATGTTAAAGGACATAATTCTAAAACCAAGCACAAAATCACCTTCCCTGTTGTCGAATCAGTTACGAAACAGGTACCACATGAACCTGAATTACCAATACCTAATCCACCTACAGATATTGACAATATATTGTCACAAACTTCATCTGATGATATTCCGAGTAGTGGTGAAATATCTCATGCAGAATGTTCAGGTAATACACTGTGACCGCTGAAACAGAATCAACTAAATGATTTGGTGAGGGATCTTCCCAAAGATGCAGTCGAGCTGCTGGGATCTCGTTTGAAGGAAAATAATTTATTACATCCCAACACTACATATTTTTGGTATCGACGAAGAGAGGAGGAATTTACACATTTTTTTATGTAAGAGGACAATAACGTTTATTGCAAAGATATCAAAGGCTTAATGCAAAAGTTTGCTATTGATTGCAACCCGGAAGAATGAAGGATTATTCATAGATTCTTCAAAAAGAAGTTTAAAAGCTGTTTTATTGCACAATGGCAACACGTATGCGTCAATATAATTAGCACATTCAGTCTATCTTAAAGAAACATATGAAAATTTGAAAACTGTTTTGGAACTGATTGGATATACAGGACACAACTGGTTAATATGTGGAGATCTTAAAATTTTATGCATGGTACTTGGCCAGCAACAAGGTTACACCAAATTCCCATGTTTTCTCTGTAAAATGGGATAGCAGAGCTAAAAATTTATATTAGCAAAAAACAACTGGCTAGATCGAAAAAGTTTAGAAATTGGAATAAATAATGTCATCAAATCCAGTTTAGTAGATCCAAATAAAGGTTTACTTCCACCTCTACATATAAAATTAGGACTGATGAAAAAATTTGTAAAAGCACTGCCTAAAGATGGAGAAACTTTCAAATATCTATGCACCAAATTCCCTAACATATCCGATGCTAAACTGAAGAAGGCATTTTTACAGGCCTTGACATTAGAAAGTTAATAAAAGATGAACATTTTGGGTATGTAATGAATATTGTGGAACTTTCGGCGTGGACTTCGTTCAAACAAGTGATTTCAAAATTTTTACCAAATGTCAAGGATCCAAACTACAAAGAAATTGTCAGGGAAATGCTAGTTACAGAAACCTTGGCTGCAATATGAGTTTAAAGGTACATTTTTTGAATTCCCATATTGAGCATTTCCCGAATAATCTCGGAGACTTCAGTGAAGAACAGGGTGAACGGTTCCACCAAGACGTTAAAGATGTAGAACAAAGATACCAGGTTTCTTGGGACGTCAGTATGGTGGCTCACTACTGCTGGATGATACACAGAGACGACACAGAAAAAACTTATAAGCGAAAAGCAACAAAACTAAGTTTGAAGACAAAAAAAACAAGATATTAACAATTTTTTCAATAATTATGGTTTTGTTTCTATTATTGTTTGATTTTATTGTTATTTTATTATGTAATTAAGACAAAAAAACAGTGATATTGTGGTGCCCCAAAGCCCAGTTGAACAGCACAGAGGAGTGCATAAGCGCTGTTAAAATGCAGGGCTACAAGGGGTTAATTGTGCTCCTGGAGACTTGTGACCAGGAGTGATTGACAGGAGGAGGATGAAGGCCCTCATTGGCTGGGGGAGTAACAGGAAGAGGATGTGCAGGAAGGAGGAGAAAGAGAGAGCAGCATGGTAGAAGGAACAAGGGGGGCTGAGGTGCAGCCGAACAGAGAGAAGATAAGCTGCTGCCAGAACTGGTGACATTGCCAGCAAAGCGGACGGAAAACAGCTGGGGACACGCAGTGGGGCACCAAAGACAGTCTCCACTAACTACAGAACCCTCTCAAGGTAAAACCCTAGCCTGCAGTGTATTGCACACACCCCAGGGTCAGAGGGAAGAGTGATGAGAGAATCTACCCAAAACTGCCATTGCATTCTTGTACAAGGAAGGATTGTGAGAGTTTTTCCCCCAGATCATACCTTTACACAGGCTGCAGGGAACAATTAAGCTATATCCTATGTCTTGCTGATATCTGGACACTATCCCCTGTTGCAGAGCAAACGTGCTAATATAGATTCATTGACTGTTGAGGGAACAGCGCCATCTTGTGGCTGAACTGAGCAACAGCCCTGCTTTCTACTATAATACTTAACCCTTCTGGAAACCTCTGCAGGACATTGGAACACTACCAAATTCCTGTGCACAGGTCAGCCCTGGACTGAGTGAAAAATATGGTAACGTTACCGGGGATAATATTGGTGCACCAAATGTTTTAGATGATGTTAATATTATGTGATTTACCTAAGAGTTGATTTATTGATATTGAAGGTGTGACATTCAGCGTTAGCGGTACCGCTGCGATTCAAGTTAACCCAGAGGGAATAGCACAGTACCCCAAACTCCTGAATAAGAAGGAGCCCTCTAGTGGGCGCGGTAGTGACCGTAAGAGTCTTGATGGGTTATTATTGATGGTTCTTGCATCATCACCAGTCAGATATTGTTAACTTGAAAGTAGTAACTGTGATTACCAGTGTGCCTTATAAGACAATGTGCATTGAAGATGTTATCGCTATTGTGCCTTATACTCACCAGGTGTATGTTATATGTTAAATGCTATTGTGCTCTATGCTGAGCAGACGCATTATTTTGTCATTACTATTGAGCTGAAGAGGTCAGTGGCGCGGTGGCTTACCAAAACTATCCTTACCGCATTCTCAATAAACCCAAATTGTTTGACCAATCCTTGTCTCTTTCATTGAAGTATTTATCTCCTGACCACCGGATATCCGAACAGAAAAGATACATAACTGGACACCACTAAAAGGAGAGGTGAGAGTATTCCAGGGAGGATCTGTGGATTCTGTTTGTGAGTACCCTAAGTCTACTATGCACATAGCCTCATAGAAACACCATTCTCAATATCCTAGGTAGGATATTCATAAATTAATAAAGCCCCTAGTGGCCAGTTATTGTAATCACTGTGTGGGACAACTGTTCTGCCAAATCTATAGAACATTACTGGCCTCAAGTGTCCACCTATTGATATTACAGTTTGGGCCAACTGCACTGTTAAATCAAGCGAGCTCACTCCTCATCTGTATCTATCTATCTATCTATCTATCTATCTATTTGTCACATAGTCATGAATATAAACCCACCTTCAGTATGTGACTGTCTATCTATATATATATATATATATAGATATATATATTCACACAGATAGAAAGAAGTGTATTATACAGGAAATTATTGGCCTGCAAGATTTAAGTGGGGCAGTGTAATTGATCATTGGATGGGTGGGCTTAATATAATTTTCCTATTTCTAGCCTTACTATATGTGATTGGTGTATTTAGATGCCAAAGGTGTCTGGATCCATTTATTAAGGTAGTATAATAGATGGTAAACATTGAATAAATAGCACAAATGATTAATTATTAGCAGGGCACTTTGGGAGTCAGATATTGCCTACATAATCTGGCCACACACAGGCTGATGGTGTCGTGAAATATCTCTGATTGAGGGGACTGAAAAATTGGGTACTGACCATCAGATAACTATTTGAAAATACTTAACACTCCTCACCCACCCTGCCCAAAAAAATTGTGTGAAAGAGTACATAGAAAATGTTCTTTTCTTTTCTTGATCTAACATAGTCCAGATTGTGGGTTAACTCTTTCTCGAAAGCATAAAAAAAAGAACACTTTTAAAACCCTTTATACATCATGGGCCTAATTATTTTTTTTTCCTTTAAAAAAGCCCGTCATTCGGACATACGTAGATCTATATTCAACTACAAGCAGATCTGAAGAAACGTCTCTTGTTGAATATGGGTTTAGGTACATGCTGCTTTGACAGACACAATACATTGCAGCAGGGTCAGACTGGCCCGCCGGGGGACCGGGCTATCCCCCGGTATGCCCCGACCCTGAATCGCACCCCTCTTCGTTGGTGGGGGGAGCGAGAAACTTTAAAAAGAAAAGAAAGAAAATAAAAAACACGTGACTGTGGCGCCTGCTCCTTTCGCACTGAATGTCGGGCGTAAAGTCATCATGCCCGACATTCAATGAGGAGTGCCGCAGAAGACAGAAGAGAAGAAAAGAAAAGAAAGAAGCAGATAGAAAAGGTAAGTGAAGGGGGAGCATGGCAGATAGAAGGGGGAGCATGGCAGAGTGAAGGGGGAGCATGGCAGAGTGAAGGGGGAGCACAGACAGCATGGCAGAGAGTGAAGGGGAAGCACAGACAGCATGGCAGAGAGTGAAAAGGGACAAAGAGCATGGCAGAGTGTGAAAATGAGAACAGACGGCATGGCAGAGTGTGAAGAGGGGCCATGGCAGAGTGTGTAGGGGGGCCAAGGCAGCATGGCAGAGTGTGAAGGGGGGGCCAAGGCAGCATGACAGAGTGTGAAGGGGGCCAGGAGAAGGGGGGAGAAAAAGCAGCATGGCACAGGGTGATGATGGGGGGCCAGTAGATGGGGGGAGCAAAAGCATTATGGAGGGCGCACTGTGATCATAAGGAGGCACAGCATGGTGATTAAGTGGCACAGTAATGTGTGTGTTATGGCACCACAGTCTTGTGGCAATGTAATGTGTGTGTGGTAAGTGGTGGCTATATAATGGGTGCTATTTTCTTTGTAGGGTGAATGTGGGGCAATTTAATTTTATAGTGAGGATTATTAATTTAAGATGGGGTGGTTTGGGGGCTATTAATTGAATGTGGGGCTGAGTTTAGGGAGCATGAGGTCTATTTATTAAATATATTATATTTATTATACGTAAATGCGATTAATTTATTACAGGGGTTCTCTGGAGGGAGGGAAATAGGTTTATTAAATGGGAATACTATTACTTTAATGTTGGGGCTGGAGGAAGGTCTAAGTATTACTTGTGGGTTCTAATGATTTAACGCCGGGGCTGGTTGAAATTTTCTAAATGTACCCATTATTTTCTCCAAATAGGGCCCTCAACATTCCAGAATCCAGACAAGCCGCAACTAACGAAACCAGCAGCTACAGGTGGTAAAAGTGACAAGAACAGGTAGGACAGTCTGTCAAATGTTCTGAGTCTAGTGCAGGCTTGGCTAACCTGTGGCACTCCAGGTGTTGTGAAACTACAAGTCCCAGCATACCCTTCCAGCAATAAGCTGCTATATATTGGCAAAGCATGCTGGGGCTTGTAGTTACACAACACCTGGAGTGCCACAGGTTAGCCAAGCCTGGTCTAGTGGGACAATCCAGATTTTTGGTGAGGGTTCTGCCCAATCTAAGGGGCAGATCAAGACTGTGTACTCTTTATACACACACTGCATTCTTTATATACTACACTATGAAATTAATGTAAACAACTGTAAAAAAAATGTTGTTTTTTCCATTTTTTTCAATGAAATACATTTAACTTGATGTTGTTAATGTCTACTGTACATAAAATGCATTTTTACAGTTGCTCCAGATTGCAAACACATGTTCTATAATGCATGCTCGACCATCATCACTATCACCCATCACTTACACCTGACCTGTAGCTGGTGCAAATGATACAACTGAAAAACACGTAGCTTAGAGATGCCCAAAGCTTGAATCAGGTGCACCTGCCTGCGCTCAATCTTCGCACGCTCTTACAGTACATTGACTACGTGCATACACCAATTCCCCTCCCCATTCTGCCCATGAATCATCGGCTGTCCTTTTGCACGCGAAGATGAATTGGATGTTCCTGCATTCACTGGCATTTAGTATGTTTCTGGGCATGTGCAGTGCAATTTTACACAAAATAAGGCATGTATTGGCATTTACGTTCTTTCATGAATCAGGTCCCATATGGTTATCTAGATGCCTCAGTAAATAGATTTGAATAATCTTAATGTATCATATGGCTGCAAATTTAAACCATTGAGTGGACCACAAGTCAAATCCCACCGTGAGTGACAAAAGGGAGATGTTAGCTGTATTTTTGTTGATAGATTTCTGTGTGCATTTATTAATGAGTTATATCTGGTGAACTGTCCCTCCAAGCACATATATTTTTAGAACAAACTTACAGATTATACATTGAGCCATAGGGGTCTATTTAACACTGGCGTCTAGTGGCTGGCAGAGATACAAAATATTCTGCCGCTGGTATTTATGAAGGCAGGCCTCACTGGCAAGCTTAATGCTACTATGCATGCGCTGTTAAGTTCGCACATGCGCATTGCGATGGAACAAAATGAGACTTCTCCATCGGAGATAGAGACCATTAAGACTCCATTGAAAAAGTAAGCAAACAGGAAAACAGCTGTTTACTCCGGATTGTTGGCTCATTGCATCTTAGTAAATAGACCCCATAGACATAAAGACTTGGAGGTATATGTTGTGATACAGAAAGTTATACCGCCACTATTTAAGAATACTTACCTGCCGTGTGATCCTTGGTGAAAAACTCACTCTTCAATGAAACTCTTGTTTCATTGCAAGGGGACATTGAAGTAGTGGAGCTGGTGTACTGTGCATGCGCAGATCTTTAGTTGCGTATTCACAGAAAAGTCACCTTTGATCTAAAGAGTGGAAGAGAATGCGGCCAGCGAAGAAGATCCTCTTCGGCGGGACTGCACTGAATTGTAAAACGTAAGTAACACCATCTCAGGATGGCGTTAGGTTTTAGTGCTACTGGTAAAAAGAAAAGATTGTTTGATGAATAGATTCAGTACACCATCCCCATAGAGGTCTATGGGGATGATGCTAAGCAGCTGAAGGCTGCTTAAAGCCAGAGAAATCTCCCTGATTCCTTCAGTGTTAAGCGTTTGTTAAATGGGCAAAGCAGTGAAAGATCCTTTTTCCATCACTTTTGCCAGATTTTAGGCTTTTCGTTTTTTTTATAAATAGACCCCTTAATATCTTTCACCACTTTTAATAAAAATATTTTGTTAACATTACTGTTGTGTTTTCTTTTCTTTTCTTAATCTTGCTGCTTAAGAAGCAAGAAGAGAAAAAAGAGAAAAGGAAATTAGAAATAGGAAAACTGATCCCCATCTTCGCTCTCTGCTGCTCTACTATTGCCTATAATCATTTGATGCTCCAGTGAGTATTTGCAGAGAATTCAGGAAATTAAAAAAGGGCAATATTCAGCAAGATAGTTGTGCGAGGCAAACATCTTGTTGACTTTTTGTAGCGATTCCATAACCTGCAATTCATATCGATGTGAATAATTTTATACACATAAACAGAGAGAGCTGAAAGTTATATTACAAAAATAATAGGAGCAGTAAATGTCAGTGGTGGGGAGGAATTGATGATACTTAAGTCCTGGACAATGTATCAAATATTCAATTAATGGAAGACAGGTCTCTCAATCAGAACATAGGATTAATTGTATTAAGGTAATGGTCTTGGTCATAAAAACTATTCATTGTTTCTTTACCACATTATAACAATGAGCAATACCTAAAATTCCATGTATGGAAAAAAAATCATCCTGAGTACAGGAATATGTGGTCCAGCAAAAATGATAGCTTAAAGTGTATATTACTGTTAAAATCTGACCCTGCTCTTATTCTATTCAATAGACTAATTACCTGGTGGAGTTTGAAATGTTTATGCTTTTTTTGGGCAGAATCAGGGCGTTTTAATTTTCCATTCCTGTGTATCTTGATGTGACGGCTCAGTTTTTCCTGGCCTAAATGTTTATTAACTTGATGAGATCAGAGATTAGGAGGAGCAGTCTTGGAAGGAGAGCAGTGAGGTATTGCTCAGTGTGACTGGATCACTTATAAATTACTTATGGTATACATTTATTTAAAGGAAATAGTGCAGGGCGCTTATTTATATAATTTCAAATGCACGTATTTTTTATATTGTGTGTATGTTGGTAAAGGAGATATCTTTATTTCTGAAACCAGGGGAAGAAATTTGTTTGTTTTAACTTTGCTAGTGGAAATGCATTATATATCTGATACAATAAGCCTTTGTGGAGGAATTCTTTTGTGTATCTTGGAGTACTGAAATGACTTGTTTGGGGTGTTGTGACTTTCTTTGGGAATATGTATTCTGCAGCTGTCTGAAGAAAGGACCTATGTTAATCTCATGTTAATTAGACCTTCTGATGTGTGAGGGTCCAGCACCTGTGTCAGGTATTCCTTACCTGTCCGTGGCGATCGCTCCAGGCTCAGTACTTCCGGGTAGTGCTGCTGCAGTCACATGATCTTGGCGGTGGGGAATTCAAATCTCGCTGCTACTTCTGCCTCACTCTGACACTCTCCTGTGTCAGAGCAACACGTTATCTTGGCGTCTGGCTGTTCCTGGTTCCTGTGCTTCCCCTGTGTATCCTTCTCTGTGTATTCCTGCTGTGTACCGACCCGGCTTGACAGTTGACTATTCTCCTACTGAATCCCTGTCTTATATGCACCGGCTTATCTACTGTGTACTAACCCGGCTTGACAGTTAACCATTCTCCTGCTGAATCCCTGGCTTATATGCACCGGCTGATCTACTGTGTACTGACCCCGCTCTGTCATTGACTACTCTCCTACTTATTACCTGGCTCACCTGAACCGGCTGATCCACTGTGCACCGACCAGGCCACGGGTCCTGACTCTTCTTGTGGTAGTCTCCTCAAGATTCAGTCTTGGAGCAACAAGGTACGTCTGACCTTCATCTCTGTGCAGACAGTCTCTGCTAATTACCCTACCTGACGTGGCCTTAAACCCTGTTCACAGATCCATTCACCCTCATCTACCTAGCTATCACGTCGGTGGGCTAACCTAGGGGCCGCGACCTGCGAACCTCCCGCAGCAAAAACCATCCTGCCTTGCAGCGGTTCTTGGAGAAGACCAGGGGTTCCGTTAGACTTAGCGCCCTGGGAAGGTCAGTGCCAATACCGACTGGTAGTCGTCTCCCGTGAGACGTAAGAGTTTGCTCTGACCATATATATGGATGGATCCAGGAATCCCTCTGCTAGAGAGCTGCTGGAGCATCTGGCCGCTAGCGTTGAGGAACAGGAGAAGAATCAGACCCAGCTGTTGCAGTTTCTTCAGAGCATGTCCGCCCGGTTAGACACTCTCCAGAATACTCTCTCCAGAATACTGCTCCCTCTCCTAGCAGCGCTGTGACACCTGCTCCTGCATCTTCGCATCTTCGCATCCCAAATCTGCCCAAGTTTGACGGGGATCCCAAGGCATGCCGTGGATTTTTAAGTTAGTGTGCCATTCAGTTCGATCTTCAGCTTGGAGACTTTCCTACAGAAAAAACTATGGTGGCTTATATTATATCCTTATTATCTGGACCAGCCCTAGCCTGGGCATCTCCTATGTGGGAGCATAATGCCCTATGTTACACAATTGTGCCACTTTTCTGGAGACGTTCCGGCGCATGTTTGATGAACCTGAACGAGTATCCAGTGCAGCTACTGGTCTTTTACGCCTTCATCAGGGTACGCCTCCCTTACGACAGTACGCCCTCCAATTTCGCCCTCTTGCGGCTAAACTCCATTGGAATGATGAGGCTTTGGTGGCTACCTTCTGGCAGGGACTGTCCGAACGGATTAAGGACGAATTAGCAGGTAGTGAGCTTCCTACCTCCCTGGACGCATTGGTTTCGCTTTGCAATCAAATCGATATACGCTTCCGTGAACGTACCCAGGAGAAGGAGGTTTCCCGTCATCCGGGGTTTCGCTTGGCCCCTCGCTTTCAAAGCCCTATGGTTCCTTTTGAAGAGCCTATGCAATTAGGTAGAGTACATCTCTCTCAGGAGGAGAGAGAGAGAGATACTTCAAGAACGGGTTATGTTTATACTGCGGGGAACCAGGACCTCTGCTGCATACTTGTGCCAAGCGGCCGGGAAAGGACAGAGCCTAACCGGTTCCGGAGAGGCCAGGTTAGGTGTCTCCACTTCATCTCCTGTCGATTCCTGTTTCTCTATTCAGGTCCTTCTACTTTTTGAGGATACTCAACTTTCTCTTCCGGCACTCAATGATTCCAGGGCTGCAGGAAATTTCTTAAGCGCCGCCATTGTTCGCAAATTGGGTGTACCCACCCATTCCCTGGATCCTCCCATGGTCATCACGGCTATAGATGGCAGTCGGATAGTAGGGGGATCTATTAAGGAGCGTACCATTAACCTCTCACTTCAAATTGGAGCCTTGCACACAGAGACCATTTCCTTCCTTGTTATTCCTGAGGCCATCAATCCTTTGGTGTCAGGCCTTCCCTGGCTCAAACTTCACTCTCCCACTCTGAATTAGCACAAAGCTGAAGTCCTTGCTTGGGGGTCAATCTCAAATCAACTGCCGATGTGGCGCTTCACTAGGTTTGCAGCCAAATAGGTTTCCCTGAAGACCCACTGATTCTTCAAATTACAACATATGTTAAACAGATGGATACCTACATATAGCGCTGCCTTCACGCACACCAGATGTACACTGGAAGATGGATATGTGGAAGGCAAATTTCAAATGATTCTGCGTGGTATTGCCTCTACATGCACTTGTAAACGGTTGTGAACGAACTTTCACAATGATTGTCTTTACCACTTTCCTGAAATAAACGGTATTTGCATACACAAAAAACACAGAAAGAAATGATAGTGTAGTCTGTATGACCCAGTGCATAAAAACATCAAATAGACATATGGTTTAAAAGTCCAAGTATGTTCCCATGTGAAATAGTGTTACACGGCACCCTGATTTCCACTCGTGACACCTCCCTTATGGGTATGTGCTTACTCAGACTCAGCTGTAATCTCGCTCTTAGAAAATGAGTTGACCTCCTCTCGCTGTCAGACTCCCCACTGGCGAACTTTCTCACTCAAAAATGAAAGAAGCATATCTAGCATATTACCCTTTATTAAAACAAATGAGGGTAAAAACATAAAAATGAACCAATCCCTGTCAGGCCAGATGGTCGTTGTTTTTCTCCCGCTTCAACATGATCATCACGTTCAGGACCGGGTCCAAGAACAAAAAAGCGGACGCTCTGTCCCGCTCTTTCGACTCTACCAATGCTGTGGAAGATTCTTCTAGACTTGTTTTGGATCCAGAATGTATTGTGGCTACTACCCCTACTCACCTAGTTCCCCGGGGGAAGACCTTGGTTCCTCTCCACTTGCATTCTAAGCTTCTCAAATGGGCCCATGCCTCCCGATTTTTCCGGTCATGCGGGTATCCAGAAGACCAAGGAACTAGTATCACGCATCTACTGGTGGCCTTCTATTCTCTCAGATGTACAAGAGTTCGTGGCTGCATGCCCCAACTGTGCTCAAAATAAAGTCCCTCGGCAGGCTCCTTATGGGTTATTGCATCCGTTTCCCATTCTGGATCGTCCATGGAGCCATCTCTCCATGGATTTTATTACCGATCTTCCTCCTTCTAAAAGGTTTCTCGGTGGTTTGGGTCGTCACTGACCGCCTCTCTCGGGCTGCTCATTTTGTGCCTTTGAAGGGTCTACCTTCTGTCTCTGCTTTGACACATATATTTGTAAAAGAGATCCTCCGTCTTCATGGTTGTCCAGATGTGAATGTTTCTGACCGTGGAACCCAGTTTGTGGCCAAATTTGGAGGGCATTTTCTCGGGTCTGTGGGATCAAATTGAACTTTTCCTCTGCCTATCATACTCAATCCAACGGCCTCACCGAAAGAACCAACCAAGAGCTTGAAAAATTCCTTAGGTGCTACATCTCTGCCAAACATGATGACAGGGTTGATTTGTTGCCTTGGGCTGAGTTCACCCATAATAATCACTCTCATGAGTCCATTTCGGTGTCTCCTTTCTTTGCTCTCCAAGGGTTTCATCCTAAAATTCCCCCTTTTTATGACTTGCCTCCCTCCGGAGTTGCTGCTGTTGATTCCCTCCTTCAAGACTACTCCTCTCGGTGGGATCTAATCAAACGTAGGTTGTTTCAAACTTCTACTGCTAGCAAGAAATCTTTTGACAAGAGGAGAAGACCCACACCCTTTCTGTCTCCCGGTGACAAGGTTTGGCTGTGTACCCGAAACCTTTGTTTGCTGGTTCCTTCTAAGAAATTTGCTCCCCGCTTTATTGGTCCTTTCACGATTTCTGATGTCATCAACCCGGTGGCTTTTAGATTGAGCCTTCCCCCTAATTTGAAGATTCCAAATGTGTTTCATGTATCCCTTCTAAAACCTCTTGTCATTCACAATTTTTCCTCTTCTAGGAGACCTCCCGCTGCTCTTCCCACGCAAAATCAACAATTCGAAATCAAAGAGATTCTTAACTCTCGCATTTCCAGAGGTTCTTTACAATTCCTTGTTGATTGGAAGGGTTACGGACCTGAGGAGTGCTCCTGGATTCCCGCTAGGGACCTTCATGCACCTAGGCTTTTAAGGAACTTTCACGCTAGATTCCCTTCGAAACCATATAGGGCGTCCGGAGGCCACCCCTAAAGGTTCCTTACCTGTCCATGGCGATCGCTCCAGGCTCCGTACTTCCGGGTAGCGCTGCTGCGGTCACATGACCTTGGAGGCGGGGAATTCAAATCTTGCTGCTTCTTCTGCCTCACTCTGACACTCTCCTGTGTCAGAGCAACAAGTTATCTTGGCGTCTGGCTGCTACTGGTTCCTGTGCTTCCCCTGTGTATCCTTCTCTGTGTATTACTGCTGATCTAGTGTGTACCGACCCGGCTTGACCGTTAACCATTCTCCTGCTGAATCCCTTGCTTATATGCACCGGCTGATCTATTGTGTATCGACCCGGCTTGACATTTAACCATTCTATTGCTGAATCCCTGGCTTATATGCACTGGCTGATCTACTGTGTACTGACGCAGCTCTGTCATTGACTACTCTCCTACTTATTACCTGGCTCACCTGAACTGGCTGATCCACTGTGCACCAACCAGGCCACGGCTCCTGACTCTTCTTGTGGTAGTCATCTCAAGATTCAGTCTCGGAGCAACAAGGTACGTCTGGCCTTCATCTCTCTGTAGACAGTCTCTGCTAATTACCCTGCCTGACGTGGCCTTAAACCCGTTCATGGATCCATTCATCCTCAACTACCTTGCTATCACGTCGGTGGGCTAACCTAGGGGCCGCGACCTGCGGGCCTCCGGCAGCAAAAACCATCCCGCCTTGCGGCAGTTTTTGGAGAAGGCTGAAGGGTCCTTTAGACTCAGCGCCCTGGGAAGGCCAGTGCCAATACCAACTGGTAGTCGTCTCTCGTGAGACGTAACAACCTGAAGGCACAGGAAGGTTTCATTAAGTCTTGCTACTAGATTTCCTACATCTAACACAAGATGCAGGAAATCACAGCAAGTTTTGGCATATCACAGATAAGTGTAAATATTGTTAGCTTGGCATTGCATGTAAATCCATGTTTGGGCAAACAAATTGCATCCTGATTCTAAAAATAGCTCAGACCTCAGGGGCCTGGCTTACCCTATGAGGCTGTGTTCAAATCTGTTAAAAAGCACTGTCTTGTATTGAAAATTGTTCTTCTTGTTTTATCTGACCTGCTCTCCGGTACCTTCCACCAGGGTGAGCAAATAACTTGCTTCAAAGACCTGCTTGGAAACTTCTCTATCCCTGTGACCTACAGATTAGACCAAAATTCTAATCCGTTCCCGGCTGTTTCTGAGATTTGGACCCAGATTTCTGGTACCACCACTCTGCCCTCTACCCAGCAGCTCTGGCCAGAGTGATTGGCCATGGGGGATCCATCCACAGCAACCCTGATCCATAGGAAGTGGTCAGAAGTACCAGTCCAGGTACACCAATAACGGGGTACACTCGCAGCATCAGTTACTCAGAAGAAACCCGGTACTGGATGACGGTAAGGAGTCCAGTGATGGCAGCATTTGTAAGCCCCTCATACTGCAGTTAGAGGGCGCATTTGGGATAACGAAAGGGAACAGTGGCAAAGTAAGCCCAGCCGGTTCCCAGCAGCAACAGACGGTGGCATCGGCGGTCCATCCTGTCACACTCAGCTTAATAAGATTAACCTCACGTGTATATAACATGTAAGCTCTCTCTAAGCTCTTGTGTGCCCTCTAAATAAACGATAATGAAATGATAAGCAATACAATATAATATACTATTACAACTGTCCCTATAATTACTCTATACAGTAGTCTCTCCCAGGTAATAAATGAGAAATAACTGAATATATGAACTTGGTATAAGTGGCAGAAGTTTGCCAATTAACAGATATAATGGCATGACTTTGTCACTGAATTGATCACAAATCATAAGTGTCTATTATAAGTCATGTAGCAGTATATTGCACATTCTGAATATATATATATATATATATATGCTCAGGCTCGGTTCCCAGAGAACAACACACCCGAAATTAGCAGATCCTGAGCCAAGCCAGCTCGGTACTTTCGCGCACCCTCGTTGCAAACGAGGCAAATCCTTATCATTACGCCATTGGATCTCGCGAGCTTTGGATTCAATAAGTATCACCCTCCACGGTGATCCAGCGCCATTTTCCAGAGGGACACAGAATGGATAGCACAGTTCTTGGCAGTCTATAGTGCAGTTGGGCAGCGTCATAGGTAGAATAGAAAGAAGAGGGGTAGCAGTGTTCTTCAAAGTGTCCAGTGACATACAGGAGAGCTCCATTGCTCCATTGCTAATTGTCATTGTTGAATTACAAATAATAGGTCTAGCAGGCTTGGTCTTCTAAATCTGCAGTCACATTGTACTATGTTATATAGGTAAAACACAAAGAGGAGAGCTCCATTGCTAATTGCACCACTTTTCTTTACTGACACTGCTGTGTGGCAATGTTTCCTAGATGTGCTAGGAACTGCCGTGTGTTTGACTCATTGCTTTGTCGCTTGCTCTGTCGCTTACCGTCCAGCCAGGTCGCTGCAGTCTTTGTTTAAAAGTGTATGAAAATAATATTGTGACCTGTGAGGTGGTCAAAATTGACTGCAAACGACTTGAAATTAGTGTTATTCAGGTTAATAATAATGTAGGGGTAAAAAAACCAAAATATGTGATTTAAAAAAAAAAAAGGGATTTTAGAAAAAAAATAGGGATTCAAAACCAAAACACGCAAAGGCGTTTTTGCCAAAACCAAAATACGAAGTTAATCCAGATCCAAAACTTAAACCAAAACCAGAACATGGGGGTTAGTGAACATCTCTAATATATATATATATGTATGCTCTTCTGTTTTGTAGAGTTTTTATATGATCAATTATTTATCATGTAGATTTATTGTGTTTTTTTAAAACCTCACAATATATGGTACTAAATTTCTGTTTAAATTTCACTATTGTACTGTATAGATGTATTTTACATTGTATTATCAATTTTATTTTTATTGCTTTTAATAATTGCCAAATAATAGTGTACACAATTGAGCACCAGAGGGCGCTAATCCTTTGAATTACAATGTTTGTCCATTTTGGACAATAAAGTTTCAACCCGAGTTTTCGGTATTTGCACATGCGCACTAAGAGCGCTGTAACGCCGATGGACGTGCTCAATCGTGGCGCTCATTATAATAACATCTAAAGGTACTGGTTATTTTTTCTTTATTTCTCCTGATAAAATCTTGTGATTCAGAGACTACACACGTTGAGAATCTCATATCGCACCCGCTGGAGGGTCTGTTAGTGTATTAACCTCCGGTTTGCGGATCAGTTGAACTATTTTTAGCTACTTGTTTGCCTATTCGAAGGGTCTGTTATTATCATAGCCCTTGGCATACAGATTATTTGCTTATCTAAGCAACTTTATTCATATCTGGCATATGGTTTTACCATGTAAATGTATTTATGCCTAAGGCTATTAAATCTTTTTGGAACATACTACACCATATGTGCTTTCTTCATCTTGCCTGTGAGTCTAGGATATATCTGGATGAAGACACAAGAGGATTACAAATAAGCTTTCATAATTTTTTTTTTGGCACGCACATTTACATTGGAGTGCTTTGATGGAGGGTTCCACATATTTAAAGTGATTACACTATTGTGTGATTTTTTTTTCTGTTTATCCCTATTTCCATGAGAGGACTCTGGTATCCAGAAGGATCATCTAACCAACACAACCAGTTAAAGTGTCTGTTTTATTCCTCTTTCTGGTACGCATATACAGTGAATTTTTCTGAATATACTTAAGGCGCCTACTCCATATTTTCTTTGGAACCAGTTGTTATATATCTGGACTAACCTACCAAGTTTCGAGTGGTGCAACCACCTGTACATATGGGACTTAAATTTATGCTAATTACAAATTTGTCCTAATCAGATATTTAGTGGAGCGCCTATTGTGTTCTTTTTTGTTATATATATATATATATATATATATATATATATATATATATATATATATAAGGGCACAGTCGTGCCCTTATATTAAGGTTACATCTAAAAAACGTCATTTTCCCATAGGGAATTTGTGAGAGGGGGGCATTGTCTTTGAGGGTCTACATTTTAAAAAGTATTAAGGCTATTAAACTGATTAAACTGGTATGCGAATGGAGAACTGTCCACAGGTGCTGCATGTGAAATTTCAGAAAAAAAGAATAAAAAATGACAATTTAGGAAAAATGTAAAGTTCAAAATCTTTCCGTTTTTTTTCTACTTCCTGTTTCGCAAAAGTCGCTGTTTTTCTGGGTTTTTTAGGGGAGCGTAACTCAGTGTACAGGGTGTTTAAAGACACGCGGTAAGTTTTGTTAGAAAGCTATTAGGGCAGAGGAGTGCCTTTGAGGGTTCACAAGCTTGAGAAAGTTACAGTTTTTTTTACAATTTGATAAAACATGCCCCATTTTAAAGAGAGGGGATTTCACATAACTTCGTAACGTTGCGCATGTCTGATAGAGTCTTGTGCTGGGTGTACTGAAAATGGCTTCACTTGAGAGCACAAATATGGCTGTACCCCTCTCGCTAAGAAATTTCCTTCTGGGGGGCGTGGCTTGGCAGCCATGGTGTGAGGCAGCATTTCGGGTGAGCTCCGACAACTCCGGCTCAATCTGGACTTGTAAAGTCCCTTTCTGCCCGTCTGACCTGCTGGAGTGTATTTTAGTGCCTCTCTGGACCGGACTGCGACTGGGCCTGCATTTATTGAGGGCTCCAGTGGCCCCATCGGACGCGCCTTGAGGCCCTGCATTACCGCCCGCTTCAGTGCTGGTCCCCGCCTAGCCGTCGCATTATCCGCTGTGCCGGTCCCCATCGGCGGCTCTGGCACACGAAGAGGGAGACCCTTACCTGCTCTGAGGTCAGTGCCCCCTGCGGCCTCCATCCAGCGCCTTATCCACGGTCTCCATTTTCAGCGGTGACCGATCAGCAGCACTTCCGGTCCCCGGCGCGGGACTTCCGGTCGGCGAGTCCCCGCAGAAAGCCAGCCTGCAGTGCGTGAGTGTTTACCTCTCCCCCACCAAGCCCAGCTGTGTCCACATAAGTCACCACTTTCCCCTGCGGCAACACTGACAAAAGGTGACCTGTCCCTACCTACACTGGCACAGTCCCAGCTCCTCTGTTATAAATCTCCCACTCTCTGTTCGCCTATGCTTCATTCATTTGTGGAGCAATATTGCCCTCTAGTGGTGGCTTAAAAATATTACACCCACTGTTTATTGCTGCTGCACTTATTTTCACTCAACTATTGCCTATTTGAAGGTTCAGCGAGGCAAGAAATTGAATCATCAAGCCTTGTCGCTTCTCAGCCTTCTAGGCTGACGGGATTTCTTTACATTGATACCCATCTACTGGCCTCCCTCCGGCCACTGAAGATGTGACCTCCTCCATTCAGGCTGGACCAGGTTTGACCCCTATAATACTAACCAATCTAAAGGTGTGTCCCTCCTACGTCTTCTTCCCTCATACCACCCTTCCTCTGCCTCCTTCATCCCGCTCAATTGGCCAACGGCTCCCAGCCTCTTCGTCATGTCCAACAAACCAAAGAAAGTGACTTCCGGGTCCTCTGCTCCCTTTTTTGGTTCAAAGAACAAACCGTCTTCCCCGTCTCTGACGCCTACAGAAGCGCCGGGCTCCCAACCGCTCCCTGATACGGGGCTGGACCCACAGATCCTAACTATAATGACCAGCTTACTAGAAGGAGTCAAGCAAACTTTCCACCAAGAACTCTCCAAAGTTGTTAATGACTTTAAATCGGAACTAACCTCACTGGGCAACAGATCTGACACGCTTGAGTCAAAAACAGACGACCTCTGCCGTTCACAATCTACGACGGATAACGAACTTGCCCGTCTCCGTGACGAAGTGGAGACTCTCAAGGAACAACAGGAGGACTCTGAGAACCGATCTCGTCGTAACAACATTCGTATTCGAAATGTTGCTGAAGAAATTTCTCCGACGGATCTTCAGGCTTTTCTTAAAGACCTTTTCCAACATATCCTTCCGGAGCTCTCTGACTCTGACTGTTTGATGGACCGTGCTCACAGAGCTCTTCGGGCCCGTCCGGCCAATGGCCTGCCCCCTCGAGACATCATCGTGCGTCTGCACTATTTCCATACAAGGGACCGAATCCTCTTTGCGACTAGAGATCAATCTGCATCCAACTGTTTCAGGATCTTCCACAATTCAGAAATGGAGAAACCTGCAGCCTGTTACTAGGATCCTGCGTCAACACAATCTACGGTATCGCTGGTGCTTCCCGTTTCAACTTCAGGTGTTTGCGGCCAATTCTTCTTACTACATCAAAACGATTGAGCAGGGTCAGGATCTCCTGGCGAAACTGGACATTCTCCCCGAAGCTACTGCCTCGCAGACCGGCTCTCCGAATGCCCAGCGCTCAGCCCCTCCACAACCAGATTGGTCCCGCTCCTCCCGTCGCAAAGTCCGAGATGCCGCACCGCCATGACATGTCTACTATTGTTGTTGATTTCTGTTAACATTTTGCCTCCACAGGTGGACTTCCTACTTGGGTTGGAGCTCAGAGCTCCTTGTCTTTATCTTTAGATATGTTAGCTTTTCCACGTCACCCGTCTGTTATTGAACCTATAGTGGCACGAACCTGACATGATGTTACATTTGAAGTATTTTGACACTACTATACTTATATCTTGTGTTTTTCTCTTGGTAGGGTGATCCCTCTCCCCTTCTCTCCCCATCCCTCCCTTTTGTTTTCCCCCCTTCCCTCCTCCCCTAAAGTTGTAGAATCTTAAAGTTCTAATATGATTGTTAATGCACACCTTCTTTGTTTTTGTTTTCTTCTCTTTCTGTTTGGTTAGCTGATAATACTGCGGGGGGGAGGAGTGAGGGAGGGAGGATATCTTTCTTCCCTCTTTTCATCTTCTCTTCCGTTTGCTTACCTTTTATTAAGATTTTCTCATGGGTCTACGGTCCTGGCCTCATCTCACATTACACACAGGACCACCCCCCACGCACCCTTTGATATTGTTTACTGTTATTTGTAAATTTACCTCACTATGTTTTTGAACCCCTCCTGGGTTCCTTTCATACAGGGTTTATGCCCAATTGGGCTCCTCTCTCCTCTTCTCTCTCCTCTCTCTTTTCTCAATTCTCCCTTTTCACCTTTTCTTTTGTCTTCTCTCTGTTCTCAAGGACGGCTTATTAACTTATTCCATTCTTCCCCACTATTAGTCAAGCTGCCGGGACTTATCACTTCTGCAATGCCATGGCCTTAAAGGTACTCTCGATCAATGTCAACGGCCTCAACACCCCCCGTAAACGTATGACGCTACTGAGAGCCTGTAGGAGAGAAAAAGCGGATATTGTCTTTCTACAGGAGACACACTTCACTGGAGTCCACTCTCAGCTTCAGGGTAAGCAGTTTTCCCAGACTTTCTTTGCCTCGGCGGACTGCAAGAAGCGGGGAGTGGCTATTTTGATCCACAGTAAGATTCCCTTCCTGCACTCCAACACTTACGCAGACCCGGAGGGTCGTTTTGTTCTAGTGGGTGGTACTCTCCGATCTATTCCTGTTACCCTGGTCTCGGTCTATGCCCCTAACCAGAAACAAAAGCCTTTTTTTTCCAAACTCTTTAAATGCATTGAGCGGCTGGCGCGGGGCCATGTGATCGTAGGTGGTGATTTTAATGTGACTCTTGATCCTGTCCTGGACAGGTCTTCCCCCTCTTCCTCCCGGCGGGGCTCTCCCACTTCAGCAAAATCTACTTCACTAGCCACACTGCTCTCTCATCACCGCATGTATGACTCCTGGCGACTCTGTAACTCAGACGCCAGGGACTACACCCACTACTCTGCCCCCCACCAATTGTACTCCCGCATAGACATGATACATATATCCCATGCACTTACTCCCAATGTGACTCAGGCGGGAATCACCCCACTCTCATGGACTGACCACTCGGGGGCGTTCATTACTCTAGACCTCCTCAAAACATCTTCACCCCAGGGAAAATGGCGCCTAGATGACTCTCTCCTGCTCAATCAGACGACCCTTTTAGACCTCAATAACTCAATAGCCAACTACTTCCAAGATAACTCTGCTATAGATGTCCCCTCAGGCATTATTTGGGAAGCACACAAAGCCACTATACGGGGCCATTTGATTAGCCTGTCTGCAGCTTCTAGGAAAAAGGCTGCAGAAGAGATAGCTTGCTTGGAGCGCAGGTTAGCCTCTCTTCTTCCCCAACATCAGTCTCTTCATGACCCTGCTCTACTCACTCAGATTACTTCACTGAAAGGCCAACTTAACACTCTTCTCTCCCGTAGGGCTGCTATTACTATGCAGAAACTACAGCAACGGTACTATGACAAATCTGACAAAGCAGATTCTGTGTTAGCCAGAAAGCTTCGTAAGAAGATGGCTCTTGGCCACATTGATAAAATTTACGACCCACAAAGGAGCAGAATTACATATGACCCTAAGGAGATAGTCCAGACGTTTCAAGATTTTTATTTCTCCCTTTATAACTTAGCCCCCCCACCCACCCTTCTAAGAGCTCATACGGTGCCGTCTCTGGACGAATACCTAGCCGCTACCCCCCTCCCTAAGCTCACTCCACCTCACATAGAATCCTTGAATGAAGATATCACCCTGACCGAGGTTTTGGCCGCTATTAAATCCCTGAAACCCTCTTCAGCTCCAGGCCCTGACGGTTTTACCCCGCAATACTATAACAATTTCGCTGCAGTACTAGGCCCCCATCTGACATCTTTTTTTAACGAGATCCTGGATGGTGCCACGTTTGATGCAGCCACAACCAGAGCTAATATTATTGTCATTCCAAAGCCTGGGAAGGACCCAACTCTCTGCTCTAGCTATAGACCAATTTCCCTCCTTAATGTGGACCTTAAAATTTACGCAAAAATTCTGGCCTCTAGATTGAATCCCCTCCTCCCTTCCTTCATCCACCCCGACCAGGTGGGATTTATCCCGGGACGTCAAGCCCCGGACAATACTAGGAGAACAATTGACCTGATACACACAATTCACAGGGGTAAGCTCCCCTCCCTCCTTATGTCATTAGATGCTGAGAAGGCGTTCGACCGCATCTCCTGGTCGTTTATGGTTGGGGTACTAGGAGCGATGGGTTTATCTGGCAAATTTATGACGGCCATCTCAGCCTTGTACCGTTCTCCGTCGGCCACAGTCTCTGCAAATGGTCTATCCTCGGTCCCCTTCACTATCTCCAATGGCACACGGCAGGGCTGTCCCCTTTCTCCGCTCCTTTTTGCCCTTATCATAGAACCTCTAGCAGCTAGAATCCGGGCTAACCAGCAAATTCTAGGCATCCCGGTGGGTAGTTCTTCCCATAAAATAGCATTATACGCGGATGACGTCCTGTTAACAATTGCTAATCCAATTTCCTCTGTTCCTCCTCTTGTAGACGAATTAATGCTTTACGGCCACTTCTCAGGATATAAAGTTAACGCGGACAAGACAGAAGTCTTAGACTTTTATGTCTCCTCAGCTGACAAGGTGTCTTTAGAAAGCTCCTTCCCGTTCAACTGGCGCCCTCAAAAACTCAAGTACCTTGGGGTATATCTAACTAAACAACCTCATCAGCTTTTTCAGGCCAACTTCCCCCACACTCTTGCTCAAGTTAAGCTAGATCTTGTTTCATGGTCGCAACTTTACATCTCCTGGATAGGTCGTATTAATGTGGTCAAGATGAACATACTCCCTAGACTCCTCTACCTTTTTCAAACCCTCCCCATCCGAGTCCCCCCCTACGTTTTTAAATTTCTCCATTTCCATGTATCTAAATTCATTTGGGCGGGTAAGCTCCCCCGAGTCCGTTTCAAGCTTCTACAGAGAGCCCCGCGGGGAGGGGGACTGGGAATCCCTGATTTTCGACGCTATTACCTCTCCGCTCAGCTTGCTCAATGCGTTCTGTGGTGTAGCTTGACTCTCTCCAGGGTCTGGGTCGAGATTGAGGCTGAAAGTCTGGGTATGCTATCCCCATCTACTCTCCTATGGCTTCCACGAGCTTGTCGACCAAAACGTGTCTCACTTTATCCGGTCATTACACATTCCCTGGTGGTCTGGGACTCATGCTCTCAGAAATTTGGCCTTTCCCCCCATCCTTCTCCTCTAATTCCTTTGTTTAACTCCTCAGACTTCGCTCCAGGCCTTACCCCTAAAGCATTCTCCTCGTGGACCTCACAAGGGGTCCGTTTCTTAAACGATCTCACCTCTACAGCTGTGTTCCCCTCGTTTTCTGACATCCAATCGCAAATAAATATTCCCACTAAATTATTTTACCAATTCCTTCAGCTCCGCCACTTTCACCACACTGTCAAATCTCGCCTCTCCTCCCGCCCCCTTACCCCATTTGAACGTCTCTGTCTCCGTCAGTCCTCCACGAAAGGCCTTATATCAACATTATATTATGAACTTGCCCCACCTTCCTCAAATACTAGAGTCTCGCATGAACTGGCCTGGGAACATGACCTGGGTGAAGTTCTTTTGAGCGAGGAATGATCGGAGATATATGAGAATGCTGCCTCCAGCTCAATCTGCATTAAAATAAAAGAGAATGCCTATAAGGTATTGTACCGCTGGTACTACGTTCCCTCCCGGATACATAAATTCCTCCCAGACTCTTCTGATCGCTGTTGGCGTGGGTGCTCCCATGAGGGTAACTTTATCCATATATGGTGGACTTGTCCTAAACTCTCAAACTTCTGGGCCGAGATCAAACACCTGATCCAATCGATTATTCAGGTAACGATTCCATTTGAGCCTAAATTTTTCCTCTTGCCCCTGGGAGCGCCAGCGGCAACTCGACATGAGAATAAGTTAGCTAGGCATATCTTATCGGCAGCTACCTGCCAAATAGCAGCAGACTGGAGGCAACAAACTCCACCTTCGCTTCAAGCCGTTATTAATAGAGTCTGGCAGGTTCACCGCCTGGAATACATGACCAGCATCATCAATAGGACATCAAGATCGTTCACTAAGGTATGGAGCCCATGGCTCTCATTTTTTCAGATTTATCCCCCTTTCACTTGACTCTACATTTACACATGTCCGTCCTCCTCCCGTAAACCCCTCTCTTTCTCTTTTCTTCTCTCTTTCCTTTCCTTTCCTGTTCTCTACTGTACTAGTCTCCCTCCTTTTTTTTCCTCCTGCGTCATGCCACTCTCTGTTGAGGCATTTCGCCCCCTCCCTTATTTCTTTAAAAATCCTTGGTCAACTGCCATACACGCATATTGTTGCACTGATTATTTATATCTTTATACTGATTTTATACTTTGTTACCTGTGATGTGCTTCTATTGCTTGTTTTTTTCTTACTGACAGTGCATGTCGGTTCTGTTTGTTACTTGACCATTCAAAAATAAAAATTATAAAAAAAAAAAAAAGATGATGATGGCTAACAGCAAAAAAAAAAAAAAAAAAAGAAGAAATTTCCTTCTGTTTGCCAGAGAAATTAGCAATAATTGCCTGATGGAAGGAAGATGACTGGAGTTTTGGGGCTGAGGGGGACACACACAAACATTTTTAGCCCTGGCACCGCTCTCTTTACAAAGTTTAATCCCTTCGAGCTGATGCCAGAGCGGCCGTTACAGTTCCCATTTTGAACGTCCCGCCCCTGGCTGACGTCCCTTAATTTATTCACTTCACTTGGTTTAGGGCGGGAGATTTAAATGATGTTCTGTGCTGCGCTGATCCTACAGAACAGATCAGTGCCGGGGATAGGAACCCTATCTCAGGGCTCTTTTGTGGAGCGCTATAGAGAGCTGTCAGCTTGGAGCTTGTAGGGACTTGGATAAACCTTGCACTTTTATCTATTATCTACAAACAATTTACGCTTTTCTCTGTGTGAGATTGGAGCAGGTTACAATATCGGCTTTTACCGGGACAAGCACATACCAGTGAAACGGCTCATATATAAAAAGATCCGATGGTTGCAGCGTCCTACAGGTGATATAAAGCATTATATAGAAGTTTTTGCTGTTTTGGCTTTTATGTGTGCACACATCTTTGAGACAGTTTAAATAATTACAAGCGATCAGCTTTGTTATGCAGTGGCTATAAGCTGGGACTGACTCAGAATCCATTAGAGACTTGGGGGCACATTTATCATTAATCGGCAAAAGTGAGAAATAGTTATTAATCCTTATCGCAAGGATAAGGATTGAACTATTTCCACATTTATTAAAAAGGGAACACAGGAACAGCAGTTCTGAAAAACTGTTGTTTCTGTGATAGAAAAAATCACACTTACCACCCTCTTCAGATGCTCTTCGGAGCAGAGCTGACAGCAGTGGATTTCCTCATGTACGCCAGCTTCAGCTGTTTCTGTGCAGGGCTGTACATAAATGTGAGAAGTAGTTCAATCCTTATCATTGCGATAAGGATTGAAAACTACTTTTCACTTTATGTGAATAATGATAAATGTGCCCCATAGTCCCTCTAAATTTATATCATAACCTCTCAAGGGATAACTATTAGTCCATCTTGCAACCATAAGAGCTTCAAGGCATATGTGTGATCGTACAGCGTTTAGTTATGCTTAGTAATTACTTACTGAGCGTTGCGACTCTGCGTTTAACAGATGTGCACAATTGTTTGCGTCTTTCCACATTTCATTACACAGTAAAGAAAACTGGATTGATGAGCACGTCCTTGCCGGTGTGAATTTAAATACTGTTAGCATATAATGATTTTAATACAGTCCATACCCCTAGAATGCGCAGAATCAAACTGCAGACACAAATCTGTCCATGTTCCCAGTATATGTGGCATGTCTCAAGTAGGCATTTGTGCCAGGGAGTTGCGCGTTACTATTGTAGGCAGTCAATGAAGTATATTGTCCTGGAGACATCCTCCCATAGAATGTGAAAAGGGTGGGCTTCCGCGCTCCCTATTGAGTGTGGAATGGATAGATATTACTGCCAGTGGGACACAAAGCAAAAAGGGTAGTCCCTGCCCTTTGAAATGGACCAATATTTGAGGATATGGGTCCCCTGGGGTGCAGAGACAGTGGGTAGGTGAAGGTATGTTAAGTAATGTAGTAGGGTGGATGGTATTCATCCAAAAGCATATCGCTCAGCATATAAGAGCCCTTTTTTGGGTTTGATTAAATGTGATCTTATCACTCAGAGTTATAAATGTGTATACAGTTCAGTAAAAACAGTATTTATTTGCTCATATATTCAGCAAACCAGTTTGCAACATATATAGTACATAGCAGGTACCTTTAATGATTTTCCACCGGACACAGATTTATTATTAAAAATAAATTTCCAAAATACTCACCAATGAAGTTTTCTCCTATTGTCCGCAGCTTTCAATCCAAAAACAGTTTTTCACCTATGGGGGGTCCATATTTGTACATCCCACGAATCTTCTGTATTGATTGCAGAAAAAAAAAAAAATGGAGGAGCCACCGCAAACACCTCCTAACTTGTAGGAGGGTCCAATACGCAATGAGCTCATTGCTATAGTTCTATTATTAGGTGATTTTCCCATGCTAATACTATAAATAGAACTATCGCAATGAGCTAAGCAGATGGGGAATCGAACCCACAACTCTGTGTTACCAGAACAATGCATATATCAGATGAGCCACAGCTCCTGATGTTAGTCTATGGGCAAATGTCTCTTATATTGAAGAGAACTATATATCAGAAATGAAAAAAAATATATATATATGGGGAAAGAAAAAAATTTCCCGTAATCATTTCTTTGTCCATGGGGGACCCATTGTTGATTTAAGTCTTCAATTCTTCACCCAGGGGTGGGCTCATATTTGTAATTCCCACGATTGTTTGCTACTATAGTCTCTCTGTGCTGTGAAGGGGTCAGAGGATGACTCTATGTTTTGTGCAGTGGTCAGAGCAGGGCCATCTTTTCCATTGGGCACGATGGGCAGCTGCCCGGGGGCCCCACGGGCAAGGGGGCCCCATAGGCACGGCTCTTAATGAGAATAAATAATCCTGCAAAAGAAAAAAAACTGCAAAAAAAAACCTACAAGGGTAAACTGAGCAAGTACATCTATCTATCTCTATATATCTATATCTATATCTGTATCTGTATACATCTATATATCTATATCTATATCTAGGGGCCCCGGTGCACTGCTTTGCCCGGAGGCCCATAATGTTGTTAAGATGGCCCTGGGTCAGAGGATGGCTCTATGTATTGTGCAGGGTCAGAGGAAGGCTCTATGTAATGTGGAAGGGTCAGAGGATAGCTCTATGTATTGTGCAGGGGTCAGAGGATGGCTCTGTTGTACAGGGTCTAAGGATAGCTGAATGTATTGTGCAGGGGTCAGAGGATGGCTCTCTGTTTTGTGCATGCATCAGTGGATGGCTCTCTGTGTTGTGCAAGGACCAGAGGATGGCTCTCTGTGTTGTGCAGGGGTCAGAGGATGGTTCTCTGTGTTGTGCAGGGGTCAGAGGATGGTTCTCTGTGTTGTGCAGGGGTCAGAGGATGGTTCTCTGTGTTTTGCAGGGACCAGCGTATGGCTCACTGTGTAGTGCAGGGACCGGAGGATGGCTCACTGTGTAGTGCAGGGACCGGAGGATGGCTCTCTGTGTTGTGCAGGGACCGGAGGATGGCTCTCTGTGTTGTGCAGGGACCGGAGGATGGCTCTCTGTGTTGTGCAGGGACCAGAGGATGGCTCTCTGTGTTGTGCAGGGACCAGAGGATGGCCCTCTGTATTGTGCAGGGACCAGAGGATGGCTCTCTGTAATGTGGAGGGGTCAGAGGATAGCTCTATGTAATGTGGAGGGGTCAGAAGAAGGCTCTCTGTGTTGTGCAGGGGTTAGAGGATGGCTCTCTGTGTTGTGCAGGGACCAGAGGATGGCTCTCTGTGTTGTGCAGGGGTCATTATGTAGTTGAATATACACCATAAAAGATTGCAAAGTATTTTATTTAGATATCTAAATAAATCCACTTTATTTGCATTTAAGTCTAATATATTTATATATCCACAATTTTATAAGTCTGTTAATCTTTTGATGACTAAATTCCATAAGTTTTACCAAAATGATATGCATGCAGCTAATTTTATACTCATATTTGGATAGTTACTGATAAGGATTTATTAACTACTTTTTATCTATATTAAAATTTTGGTTATCTGTAGAACGAAAATGCATATACAAGACACAATGATAACAGATGATGCAACATGTGCATGGAATGTTTTTATCAAGTTGCCATTTGCCGCCTTTAACCCGTGAGCAGTTGTCAGACAGGTGATAAACTTAAAAAAGTTTGGATCATTTAAAGAGAAATATAGACTTATGTAATGTCCAAGATATGCCAAGATATGCTTTAAAATTATATATGCTACATAAAAGGCCCAACAGGTTGCAAGTTTCTGTAATTAGTTATACAAGTAAAATGACACTTAAGTAATTCATTATAATATGCAGTTATGTCAAAGTATGGATGTTATATATTCCATGTAAAAAAAAAATCAGTTTCTTCTATTGCAGTAACAAATATTTATTGTTATGTGTTATACTAAACTGTATGCATAATTTTAAGAGCCATACCACAAGTTTAGAATAGGAAGGAAAAACTGCTTTTGATTTGGTTAGAAGCACAAATAAAAGGACCATTTTACCCCCTCATAATTTACTATATGAGCTGGCAGCCATGTCTTCTTGGAGGTTTAATGTGTCAATTCCTAATTGTTTTCTTGATGACTTAGGGAAAAGCTCTGTGTCAACTGTATGCCACTGAGACCCAGTAAACTGCTATATTGATACAATTTACCATGTTTATACAGTGTCTGTCTTGCTCACTGGGATACCAGGGAGATCACAGCTGAGCCCCACTGCCTGTGGGATCCTACCCTATAACACAACTCCTCCTGACCTCTTGCTCTGTTTTGAATCTAGACAGCTGAGCATAACCAAACTCTGATGCGCATGGCATACAAGGGTATAGTGGAAGGAGAGGAGGTTGTTGGAGAGCAGAACAGTTATGTGCTTATCATCTGCTCACAGCATGCTCACAAAATAGCATGCTGCCAGATGGCACGTGACCCCCTCCATGGACTGGTCATGAGCCCTCAGACAGTATGCTATTTTGTGAGCTCCTGTTTTACCTGTGGACACTTTAAATTCCAGTCCATCACTGGCAGTGGGAGAAGATATTAGTTTTATACATCAGTAAGTCTTCTGAATTTGTCCTTTTCATCTAATTTTCATGGTATGTCCCTGATGTTAGGAAAGGAGTGTCATTATCGTACAGGGAAGGAAACCAGGACATGTGTCGGGTGGAACCTCAGGGGGCCCATTGTTGTTATTGCAAGAACTTACATTATAAAGAAACGTTTGATACAGGATGCTACTTTCTATACCACCCATTGTTTTCTTTATCTATCCCAAAACCTAATAAAATTATTGTTCTATAGTTTTATCAATAAGACAGTGAGCTATAATATTTTTTGAATACTTCTCTCAAGAAGAGATGGGCATGGGATAAATAATTATCAGGGGCCCCTAAATAGCTTGAGGACTTTATAAACAAAAATTATAAAAATAAAATAACTTTGTGGAGGAATTCACTAGGGCAGAATTTGAAGAAAAAAGTCTGGGTCTCTGTTTGGGAGCTGTCACCTGCAGAAGTTCTATTACCGAACCGGAAACTGGGAGAAGGCTTCACTTTCATTCAGCATGCAGATGTTGCCACTTACCAAGAAAAGAATAAAAGTGGGATGTTCTATATGATATTAATCTTAACTTAAAAATCGCTTTCACTCATATAAAATACAAGTTAACCCGTGCATGATACTCATGCATTCTAGTCAAATCAAGCTACTTAAGGTGTTAAAAAGGTTCTTGTCATGCATTTGGGCCATAGCCCAGGCCTCAACCACTCCCCACTGTCACCCCCGGCAACCACCAACCACTCCCAACTGTCACTTCTCCTTCAAGAAATATATATATATATTTTTTAAATCTTTATAAACACTTTTAACAATTAAATTAAATTAACAAATTAAAATCATCTTAGTATACCAAATTTCAGCCCTTTCTGAATTTTTTTTTACACACACACACTAAGAATTTAGTAGGTCAGTGTATAACTCCGCCCAGCAGGTGGCGCTGCAGCTTGGTTTTATTTTTTCTACACACACACAGACAGACAAACTAACACACGCCACCAGACATTTATATTATAGATCATTCATTTATATATTTATATATATATATATATATATATATATATATATATATATATATATATATATATATATATATATCTATATACATATATACATATATATATATCTATCTATCTATCTATATTTCACGTAGTCATGAATATAGGCCCACCTTCAGAATGTGGCTGATCTCATACTCATCACCGTCCGTAGATGGAATGGGGAGGGCTAGGAGGGAATGTTAGTAAATTTATTAAGTACCAGAGGTTTCAACAGAGAACCTTAAGAGAGGAGGGAAGAAGAAGTCTATAGGTAACGGAATTAATGACTTGGGTTACAGGAAAGGGACTGATAAAACGTGGAGCCAACTTCATGGATGGTACCCGCAGTCTGAGGTATCGCATGGAGAGCCATACTTTATCTCCAGGTCGCAGAACAGGAGTCACGGGCTGCAGAACCTTTATACTGCTGAGAGGATTTCAATAAATTTTCCCTAGCAGAGGTCCAAATATAACCCAGATCATGAACAAAAGAGCGAGCAGCAGGAACTGTAGGAGCCTGAGAAGAGGAAAAATCTGGTAGTATGGGATTAGAACCAAATACTGTGCAGAAAGGAGAAAAACCAGAGGAACTATGAACATGACAGTTATGGGCAAATTCAGCCCATGGAAGAAGAATACTCCATTCCGCCTGATTGTTGGAGGAAAAATAATGGAGAAATACCTCAAGGTCCTAGTTTACACATTCAGTTTGCCAGTTGGTCTGAGGGTGATGACCTGAGGAGAACTTCAAATCGACTCCCAGATCCTTACAAAAAGCTCTCCAGAAGCGATACACAAATCCGAACTCCGCAGTCGGATATTATCTCCTGTGGGCATCTGTGGAGACGGAAGATCTCTTTAATAAAAACTTGTGCAAGTTTGTGGGTGGAGGGTAGGCCATTTAATGGGACGAAGTGAGCCATTTTACAAAAATCTATCCACAACCACCCAAATGGTTTTTTGGTACCATTGCTTAGGGGGAAGTCGGAGATGAAGTTCATGGAGAGACTAACCCATGGTCATTCCAGGATGGGTAGAGTGGAAAGAAAACCAGCAGGAGGATGTCTGGGAGATTTACTTTGGGCACAAACTGCACATGCAGCGACAAATTCACGAGTATCAGACCGAAGAGTAGGCCACCAATATTGACGAAATAGTAAGGCAACAGTCTTGTTAAAACCAGCATGCCCCGCAAACTTAGAGGAGTAAGGCCTGCGAAGAGCCTTTAGAAGAAAATGTGGATCCAGGTAAGAGTAACCTGCAAGAGGAGTCCTAGGAAAGGATCTAGTAATGGCCATAATACTGGAAGGTTTACGTTTTAGCCGAGGTTCGGAGACAGGAAGTAGGTCAGATTCATCAAAGAACCGCGACAAAGCGTCTACTCAAAAATTCTGGGCACCAGAGCATTAAGGAAGTCTCAAATTAAAGCAGCTAAAGAATGAAGACCAGTGAGCTTGACGAGGGTTCAGGCAGCGAGCATCACGCAGATAGATCAGGTTTTTGTGGTCAGTAAATACTGTGACTGGATGAACGGCTCCCTCCAAAAGATGACACCACTCCTGTAAGGCGGATATGATAGCAAGTAATTCTTTGTCCCCAATACCATAATTGCTCTCAGATGGAGAAAACTTATCCACAGAGATGAAAAGAACTGGCAGAGGATTCCTGTGAAAGCACTGCTCCCACGCCAACGGATGAGGCATCCACTTCGAAGAGCATCGAAAGGCATCTCTTGATTGGGCTGGACAAGAATAGGATCTACAGAAAATGGCTTTTTTAGACACTCAAATGCTGAAATAGCCTCAGGAGACCAATATCTAGGATTAGCCGATTTTCAGGTGAGGGCGGTAATGGGAGCGATTAAGGTGGAAAATTGCTTAAAAAATTGTCTGTAGTAGTTGGCAAAGCCGATGAAGCGTTGCACCGCTTTCAACCCTAAAGGTCTAGGCTAGTTAATGATTGCAGACAACTTCTCAGGACACATCTGCAAGCCAGAGCCAGAGACGATGTATCCCAGGAACGGAATCCAAGGAACCTCAAGTGAACACTTTTCAAGTTTGCAGAACAGTCGGTTGGCTTGGAGATGGGTAAGGTCTTCCTTAACGTGAGTGCGGTGAGAGGTGAGATCCGGAGAAAAAATCAAAATGTCATCTAAGTAAACCACCACAGAGCTGTACAGAAGATCCTGGAAGACTTTGTTGATGAAGAATTGGATGACTGCCGGGGCATTACAAAGCCCGAAGTGCATTACAAGATACTCAAAATGTCCCGTGTACTAAAGGCAGTCTTCCACTCGTCACCCTCGCGGATAAGATTATAAGCTCCCCTGAGGTCAAGTTTGGAGAAGATTTTGGAGTCACTGATCCGATCAAACAATTCCGTGATAAGTGGGAGATGCTACCGATACTTAATGGTGATGGCGTTCAATTGCCGATAATCAATGCAGGAACGCAGGGTCCCATCTTTCTTTTTGACAAAAAAGAACCCGGCTCCAACTCAGGATGAAGACTTCCTGATAAAGCCATGTTTGAGGTTCCCAGCAATGTAGAGAGACGTAGCCTGATTTTCAGGCAGCGAGAGAGGATAGATTCTTCCTTCAGGAATTTGTTTATCAGGTACTAAATTGATAGGACAATCCCAAGGGCGATGAGGAGGGAGTATCTCCGAAGCGACTTTACAAAAGACATCCTGAAATGGAGCGTAAGGTGTGGGGAGCTCAGACTGGGAAGAAAGAATACAACAGGAACAGAGTTAAAGGCTTAACCGTAGAGAGACACTTCTTGAAACACTGAGATTCCCATGAAGTAACTTGAGCCAATCTCCAGTCGAATTTAGGTGCATGAAGTCTTAGCCATGGAAGACCCAGAATGATAGAATTAATGGACTGAGGAAGAACCAGAAATTCAATAGTCTGTGGAGCACCCCTACCATCAGCTGAACCGGAGAAGTAATCCAGGAAACAGAACCTTTAGAAACTCGATTCCCATCCACTGCAGTGAGGAAGAGCGGCTGAGACAATTCCCGAGTGGAGATATGGAGTTGTGAAGCCAAAGTGTTGGAGTTAAAATACCCGCAGCGCCGGAGTCCACAAAGGTAGATGTTACATGAGGGCCAGCTGGAGTATCCAGTGAGATGGTCATCAAGAAGTCTGGATGGGCTGACACATAAGGAGTAGTAGAATTCCCTCCTAAACCGGCCTCCCTGTCACCAATCAGGAGAGGACTTTTCCCGGCTTCTTTGTGCAGGTGGATAGCAAATGACCGTATTCTCCACAGTAAAGGCACAAGTTCCGCTTGAAAAATCTCTCTCATTCCTCAGGAGAGAGGCGGGAGCGGCCTATCTGCATAGGTTCATCCGGAGGAACAGGATTCGAGAAGCGTGGAGCATGGCAAGGGAAAAAGCATCTGTCAGAGGATCTTTTGAGGGAGTGTTTCCCGGAATCGTAGATTCTGTTACATGAGGGCATCCAGATCCGAGGGAAGCTTGCGGGAAGCGAATTCATCCTTGACTCGATCCGACTGACCTTGCCAGAAGGTTGCCACCAGTGCTTTGTTATTCCACTTTAGCTCAGAGGATAGTGTACGGAATTGCACTGCATACTGACCCACCGTCTGAGAGCCCTAGCGTAGATTCAACAGGCTTGAGGCAGCAGAAGTAACTCAGCCAGGTTCATCAAATAGCTTGCGGAAGGCTTTAATAAAAGAGGTGGCGTTTTGTAAAAGAGGATCTTTACGTTCCCAGAGGGGTGAAGCCCATGCCAAGGCCTGTCCAGAGCACAAAGAAATAATAAATGCGACTTTAACTCGTTAAGATGGAAACAATCCGGAATTGCATTCAAAGTGGATAAGGCATTGATTCATAAAGGCCCAGCACTTCTTGGGATCTCCTTCAAATTTCTAAGGGGAAGATAGACGTAAGGAGGATGAGGAGACAGTGGTGGAAACTGGTGGAGGCAGGGTAACCTCAGAAGTGGTGACGGCCATCGCTTGAGATGTCGCCATTGCAGTTTGAAGAGATTCCAATTTAGCGGCGACTCCTTGTATGCAATGAAGTAGTTGAGCCTGCTCGGACTCATGTTTCTCTACTCTGTGAGCCAGGTGTAACAATAAATCAGGGCTGAGGGTTCACCGGATCCTTCCGTTGTCTTGGCCAGAGTATACCGTCACGTAGCCATAATTATAAATCCACCTTCTGGTATTGGCGCTGCTACTACAGGAGGCGCGGAGTCTAAAAATGCCCCTAGTCTTCACCAGGGACCCCCGCAGAGAGATTTGAGTTCCGCGGTAGAGACATGCAGGTCGCGGTCCTCCCAGGTAGCCACCAGAGAGGCGGAGAGGAAAGAATGGTCGTACAATCCGAGTCAGAGCCGTGCAGGTAAATGGGAGCCAAATGGGAAGACAGAGCCAGAGTCAGAGTTAGCCGAGGTCAAACCAAAGTATGCCAAAAGGAGTTTCCGAGAGCAAAGTTAGGAGAACTGGGTCAAAAGCCAAAGGGACACTCAGGATGCTGGAATACAGATATAAGTGCTGGAGAAAAGGAGGACCTTGAAACTCTGGGACCAGGAGGGTACCAGAGCCTCCCATAAATAGACAGTTATAGCCTCTCATTGAATCAGCTGACCACCGAAAGGAAGCAGAACCGAGCGTCCTGTTGCCTAGAAACGAGGACTCTGCACCGGCGATCGGGTATAGGGGCAGAGCAGGAAGGCGTCTGTCCCCGGCACTTCCTGTCAGTGTGGGGACGGCGCATGACAATATTTACCTATCTATCTAATCTATCTGTATATCTATTTATCCATCTGTAATAACCTGATGGACCAGGTAATTAACTCCAGTAAATAGTCTTTCAGTCAGTGCTGTGTATTTGGGTGCCAATTAATTGTCTCCGGACAGCAAACTTAAATTTCAAACATAAAAATGCTTTATTTGATGGTATAAATAATCAGAAAATAACAAACTCCTGGGGGTAAATGTATCAAGCTGAGAGTTTTCCGGCGGGTTTGAAAAGTGAAGATGTAGCATATAGCAACCAATCAAATTCTAGCTATCATCTTGTAGAATGTACTGAATAAATGATAGCTAGAATCTGATTGGTTTTTCAAACTCTCAGCTTGATACATTTACACCCTGGTCTTTGCTTCATTTCTTGAACCCTATTTAACCAGTCATAGTATAAAAAAGACGCTTTCCTGCAGACTCATTGTATGCAGTCTCACTGCAAGCCAAGCTGCTCCACAGCTCCATACTTGTCTGTTCCCTTAGCTCTCTTTACAGAACTGTCTTCTCAGGGCTCTCTCTGACATCTGTACAGGGCTGCTTGCTGACCTGCTCTCCAGTCCTGCCTCCTGCAAGACTCGCAACTCTTGCCAAACTCTGGTCGCTATTCAGCTGCCTGATCCCTTTCAGGGTGCGATACTAGAACCACAGACAGGTGTGCAACCACACCTTTTCAATCCTGTGGTGGGTATTCTAGATTCCCAGGCTAGAACAGGTAACTGACCAGCGCTATCTAACCTGTAACTACCACAATACATACAAAAATGCAAAAAACTGCATTCTCAAAAGCTAATTTATCAGTGAAAAAAAATCAGTTAAGAGCTCTAGTAAATCTGCTACTATTATTATCGTAGATATGTAAGGTTCCACAGTGCTACACATTGCTGTATAGTGGGGAAAACAGGACATATATAAAACAGGGACATACAAGGTAGACAACATAAATGCAGACATGAAAACAAAAGGTATGGAGGGCCCTGCTATTTAGAAATATTCCATTATAAGTGGAAGAGGGCACAGCTGAAATGAATGTGGCTCAGTATGGAGATTGGGACAGTTGTGAGGGTGCATTAGTATGAGTAGTGTCATCATGGGTAATGTAAACTCTAAAAAAAGAGATTAGTTTTCAGAGAGCATCTAAAGCTTTTAAGGCTGTGGGAAAGCATGGTAGGGAATTCCATAAGTGGATAGCAACACAGTAGAAGTAAGCGGGAGTAAGAGGTGGTTAATTGGGACGTCCATGAGAATATAGCAGATAGTTGGTAACATGACAACAGAAGGGAAGATGTCAGGGGAAGAGATCTAGATTTGGGTGTCATCTAGAAAGGTGGTACTGGAGGCTGAATTAGCAAATTAGTTCCCCAAAAAAAGAGGTGAAAAATGTAAAGGGCCAAGAGCAGGGACTTGTGGAAACCCAACAGATAGTGGGAGTGAAGGGGAGTATGTACCAGAGGTAGAAACACTACATGGACAATTTCATAGGTAGTAAGTGAACCAGGAAAGAACTATGTCACAAAGGCCAATGGAGTGAAGGGTGTGTAGAAGAAGAGGGTGATTAAGTGTGTCAAAAGCAAAAGACAGGTCCAGAGAATGAGTATGGAGAAATGATCATTTGCAGTAAAGAGATGATTTATCACTTTTGTGAGAGCAGTTTCAGTAGAATGTTGGGGGCAGAAGCCTGATTGCAGAGAGTTGATAATGGAGTGAGAGGAGAGAAAGTGAGACAGGCTGTACACGAATTGCTCAAGTAGGCAAAGGGAAGGAGAGAAATAAGCTATTAGCTGGAGAGAGAGGCTGGATCCAGAGATAATTTATTCAGAATTGGTGAGATGAGCACATGTTTTAAGGAGGATGCAAATGTGCCAGTGGAGAGAGAGGTTGAAGAGGTAAGCTAGAGTTGGGAGAGCAGTGGGGGAGAGCGAGTGGAAAAGTTGGGAGGCAATAGTTTTGAGGGGACAGGTTGTAGTATGAGATAATGAAATGAGTGCAGAGACTTCATCTTCAGTTATTGGAGAGAATGAATTGAGGGTGGATTTAAAAGTGAAGGTTGGTGGAGTGTGGGGAATTTGGCATGAGAAAATATTTGTTGAATGGTGTTGATTTTGTCTTTGAAGCAGGTGTCAAAAATAAGATGTCAGGTGCCTTCCCTGCACTGCCCATAGGTGCCGGGGACGGACGCCTATCTTCTATTATGGCAAATGGCCCGTTTCCTAGCAACCGGATGCACTTTCGAATCTTGGGTTCCACACTGCTAGCTCATCTGGTTCCTGACCTCTGGCTTGCCTCTGACCTTTTTCTGTATTCTCCCTGTGTACTGCGCCATTGTTTGGTATCTGACCTGGACAGTACGACCATCCCTGTTCTCCTTTCCATTGCACTGGTAACTAACTTGGAGTACCGCGATCTGCGCAACCAAGTCAGTCCATACCTCCTTGCAGGGGTCCCTGGTGAATATCGGGGGTGCGTTAAACTCCACCCTTCCCTGTTTAGTTGTGCAAACACCTGTCAGTGGCATCTACAGTGTAATTAACGTGACAAAAGGGCTGTGTAGGTGGAAAGGAAAATAGATACAGGTAGGCAGAGATGTGAGTTAAAGGTGACAAAGAGTTTACCTGGGTTTGAAAAATGGGTGGATGATTAAGATTTGAAGCATATTTTGATGGCAATTAAAATGGAAGTGCTTTAAGATGCAAGGATGAATTTATAGTGGAAGAAAGCAGGAAAGGAACAAGATTTCCTCCAGCGGTGCTCTGCAGTGCGGGAGCACTTTTGAAAGTAGCAGATCAGTTTGGTATGCTATAGTTGGAGTTTAGATCATCTGAGACTTTATGTGGTAGCTGGAGCTGCATTGTCTAGAGCTGATGTGAGTGTTTTGTTGTAGAAAGAGGCAGCCTGATTAGGAGAAGACAATGCTTTCATAGGAGAAAGTATTTCTTTTAGTAAAAATTATAAATGGATTCAGTTAAGAGTACTTGGGTGTCACTACATATGTGTGGATTTGGGTGCAGAGGGGAGGGCATTAAGATGGAGCAGTAGTGAGGGAGGAAATGGTCAAGGGAGTGTCTGTCACAGTGGGTTAAAGATGAGGTCCACTAGGCAAGGCCAAAGGAGAAAGTAAGTGAAAGAAGTTTAGTGGCAGAAAAGACAGTAGGATTATCAATGGGACTGTTGAAAATACAAACTCGCAAAAATTCATGATCTATTCATTTCAAAATCCCTCAAGTTCCTTCCATTTCAGAAACATGGCTCGCCTCTACTGTCACTACATCCTCTGCAGCTCTCTTACAGGGGTATCTCCCTCAGCCACACTGTCACGGGCACTAGGAGTCTTTACCCAGGGATCACCAGGTGATAGGCTTACCAGAGCAGTATAGGTGGTAATATGGTACTCTGGTAGCAGGGTGATCACGGAACAGGAAATAGCAGATGATGAGATGCTCAGGAAAGTCTATGACTAGCAGCACTGGCAATATGGAGGTAGTAATACACGAGGAACTGTATGGACAAAGGACACGTGAAGGTAGTCAGTGGTCTGCGGTAGCAAGTTGTACCACTGCTATAGTGAGGAGGAATGTCCAACAGAAACGAGGAGGTGATGAGAGTCAGCGGTCTGCGGATAGCAAGTTGTACCGCTGTCCGAGTGAAGGAATGGAATCCAAGTGGAGGTATCCGGGGAGTCAGTGGTCTGCGTTAGCAAGTTGTACCACTGCTATGTGAGAGGATACTGGAACAGGTGAAACTGTAAACAGGAGTCAGTGGTCTGCCACTAGCAAGTGGTACTACTGAATATATATGTGAGGAGGTGCACGGGGAGAGACTGCAACACAATATATACACGGGCACCTTGACTTTGATCCACAGTAATATGCACAATATAAATGTATAAATGACTGAACAACACTGCCAATATAGAAAGTCTCTTGAAGTAATCCGGCATGAGATAACACAGTCAATGATGGCAATAGACTCAGCGGATAGTACACTCCAGAGGAGAACCAACACAGTCCAGCAAGGTATGCAATACACAGCACAGTCAATGGGAAGTATGCATACCGTGGTTCAGGAGAAGGCAGTCAGACAGGAGTGCAGAGATACCTGAAGGGCAGGAGGCCAGCAGGATACCAGTCCCTGGATGGGTGAAGCAGGGGTCTAGCAGGTGCAGCGCACAGGTAGGTAGACCAGCAGGGAACACAGGAAGGCGTGGAGAGCGGATCAGCAGTAGATGGATGAGTAGCGCTGAGAAGTAACAGCAGCGGGTCTCTGCGGGAACACGGAGGTAACCAATAGCAACCAGCAGGTGCAGTAACGATGGGACACCGGAGCAGAGTTGAACTGGAACAGATGATCACGGAGAGTAGCGGGTAGCAATAGTGGCAGCAGACTCAAGGAAACACGGGAGAGTAGACAAGAACTGAAGACTGAAGCGCACAGAGGCAGCGGATAGGAATCAGCCAAACAGTCACGATGAAACACAGACGGGTTGCAGGTTGAAGACTGTAGTGCACGGAGGCAGCGGATAGGAATCAGCTAACAGTCACGATGATGAAACACAGACGAGTTGCAGGTTGAAGACTGTAGTGCACGGAGGCAGCGGATAGGAATCAGCTAGCAGTCACGATGATGAAACACAGACGAGTTGCAGGTTGAAGACTGTAGTGCACAGAGGCAGCGGATAGGAATCAGCTAACAGTCACAATCATGAACAGGTGAGTGGATGTGGATGAAGGACTGTAGTGCACGGAGGCAGCGGATAGGCATCAGCTAACAGTCCCAATAATACATGGTAGAGTTGAAGTGGTTAGAAGACTGTAGTGCACAGAGGCAGCGGATAGGAATCAGCTAACAGTCACAATCATGAACAGGTGAGTGGATGTGGATGAAGGACTGTAGTGCACGGAGGCAGCGGATAGGCATCAGCTAACAGTCCCAATAATACATGGTAGAGTTGAAGTGGTTAGAAGACTGTAGTGCACGGAGGCAGCGGATAGGAATCAGCTCACAGTCACGATGATACAGTAGATGGTAGAAGTGGTATGGGAACCACAGTAGTAGAAGTGGTTTGGAAACCACAGAGGTAGAAGTGGTTTGGAAACCACAGGAATCAGCAGGGCTGAATAAACAAGGAAACACAGGAACACCTTCAGAGACTCATGGGGAATGAGACTCCAAGATCAGGCAACGTGGTGTTGACCACAGGTGCTTAATATAGGGAGGTTGCCTGATCTGCCAATTAAGTTAAAGGAACATACACTGGAGGTATAGAAAGGGCTGCGCATGCGCAGTCCCTCAGGATGGAGGACGGCCACGGTTCCTAAATGTCCGGGAAGAAGCACTCACAGTCCGGTGAGTGACAGTACCCCCCCTTTTAAAGGTGGGCACAGAACGCCTGGAACCGGGCTTGTCCGGATTTTTGGAATAAAACTTCTTCAGAAGGGCAGGAGCATTAAGATCTTCAGCTTTGATCCATGAACGCTCTTCAGGACCAAAGCCCTTCCAATGAACGAGGAAACGGAGGACTCCTCGCGAAATTTTTGCATCCAATACCTCAGTAATCTCGAAATCCTCCTCCTGATGAACTTGAACTGGCTGCGGTGCTGAGGAAGGAGTCGAGAAACGGTTGATGATGAGAGGTTTGAGCAAGGACACATGGAAGGCATTGGAAATCCGAAGATTCTTAGGAAGAAGAAGTTTAACACATACTGGATTGATAACTTGAATGATCCTATATGGACCAATAAAACGAGGGGCGAATTTCATAGATGGAACCTTCAAACGAATATTTTTGGTAGATAACCAGACACGATCTCCAATTTTTAGTGGTGGAATAGCCCGCCTCTTCTTATCTGCGAAAGACTTATATTTGTTAGATGTCTTCTTTAAACAGGTTTTGACCTGAGACCAGATATTTTTGAAGGTCTGACAAGCAGTCTCCACAGCAGGAACTTGGGTGGGCGGGAGGGCAGGAAATTCCGGAAAAGACGGATGGTGACCGTAGACCACAAAGAATGGAGTTTTGGATGATGACTCATGGTACATGTTGTTATGGGCGAATTCAGCCCAAGGGAGCAATTCTACCCAGTTGTCTTGGTTGGCTGAAGAGAACATCCTAATAAAAGTCTCAAGATCTTGATTGACTCGTTCCGTTTGTCCGTTAGATTGCGGATGGTAAGACGATGAGAGTGCTAATCGTATGCCCAAGGTTTTACAAAGGGCCCGCCAGAATCTGGAAACGAATTGTACTCCTCTATCTGACACAATCTCAGACGGACATCCATGGATGCGGAAGATTTCTTTAATGAAATGTTCAGCCAGAGTAGACGAGGAAGGTAAACCGGACAGAGGGACGAAATGAGCCATCTTCGAAAATCTGTCTACCACTACCCAAATAGTATTGTGATTCTTACTTGGTGGCAAATCAGTAACGAAATCCATACTAATATGGGTCCAAGGCTTGGACGGAATGGGTAGTGGTCGCAGCAACCCTGCTGGAGTTCTGCGGGAGGATTTGAACTGAGAACATAAATCACAGGAAGCAATAAACTCTTTGACGTCTCTCCTCATTGAAGGCCACCAGTAACTACGAGAGAGAATCTTAAAGGTCTTATGTTCACCGGCGTGTCCAGAAAAACGAGAGGCATGGAACCACGAAAGGATTTTCCTCCTCAGAGTAGGAGGCACGAGGGTCTTCCCAAATGGTAGCATTTTGGTGGATGAAGCAGCCAGAGAAATACATTTGGGGTCTAGAATAGCATGGTTGGGAACCTCTTCTACATCAGAGGACGTCACAAAAGCTCGAGATAGAGCGTCAGCTTTCTTGTTCTTAGCAGCTGGTTTGAAGGTTATAATTAATTCAAAACGGGAAAAGAAAAGAGACCATCTTGCTTGACGAGGGTTCAAGCATTGAGCAGATTGCAAATATGACAAGTTCTTATGATCCGTGAAGATCGTCACCGGATGGCGAGCTCCTTCCAACAAGTATCTCCATTCCTCTAATGCAGCTTTGATGGCCAGCAACTCCTTGTCCCCGATAGTATAGTTTTTCTCTGCGGGCAGAAGACCCCGAGAGTAGAAGGCACAAGGATGTAATTTTTGTTGCTCCGAGCGTTGGGAGAGAATAGCTCCTAAGCCCACATTAGAGGCATCTACTTCTAGGAAGAAGGGGAGTGTCACATCAGGTTGTCGCAGAATGGGAGCAGACGAGAAGGACTCTTTGAGGATTTGAAAGGCTTGGAGAGCCTCAGATGACCATTGCTTAGTATTAGCCCCTTTCCGAGTTAAGGCCACAATGGGAGATGCAATGGATGAGAAGTCTTGAATGAAGCGTCTATAGTAATTGGCAAAACCTAAAAAACGCTGGATGGCACGAAGAGTAGTTGGCTGAGGCCAATGTAGTACAGCATTTACTTTGTCTGGATCCATCTTCAGGCCAACTCCGGAAACTATATACCCCAAGAATGGAATCTGGGGTAACTCGAATGAACATTTTTCCAATTTACAGAACAACGAGTTTTTCCGTAGTCTGGAGAGGACCTCTGCCACATGTTGGTGATGAGAAGGCAGGTCCTGTGAGAAGATCAATATGTCGTCCAGGTAGACAACGACACATACATATAATAAGTCCCGAAAGATCTCATTGATGAAACCCTGGAAAACCGCGGGGGCATTACACAGCCCGAAGGGCATTACTAAATATTCGTAATGCCCATCTCTGGTGTTAAACGCGGTCTTCCATTCGTCACCGGAACGGATTCTAATTAAATTGTAGGCACCACGAAGATCCAACTTAGTAAATATCCGAGCTCCCTTGATGCGATCAAATAGCTCAGTGATCAGCGGAATGGGATACCGATTCTTGATAGTAATGGCGTTGAGTCCACGAAAATCTATACAAGGGCGTAATGATCCATCCTTCTTTTTGACGAAGAAGAACCCAGCTCCAGCGGGAGAGGTGGAAGGTCGAATGAACCCACGCTGGAGATTCTCCTGTATGTACTCAGATGTGGCTTGAGTTTCAGGTAACGAGAGAGGATAGACCCGACCCCTGGGAGGAGTCTTGCCAGGTAGAAGGTCGATCGGACAATCCCAAGAACGATGAGGAGGAAGACGTTCAGACTGAGCTTTATCAAACACATCGGCAAATGAAGCATACTGAGGAGGGAGTCCCGGGGAGGAAGATGAGATGGAAGATTGCTGTACTTTAAGAGGAATAACTTGAGAGAGACAACGATGGTGACATTCAGACCCCCAAGACGTAACTTGAGGGGTGCGCCAGTCAATCTGGGGAGAGTGACATTGAAGCCATGGAAGGCCTAAGACAATCGGACTTGTCGTAACAGGAAGAATTAAAAACGAAATTTCTTCATGGTGTAGTACACCAATCTGAAGGGTTACTGGAGACGTACTCTGGGTGATGAGACCATTGATGAGACGTGATCCATCTATAGCCGTCACAGTAATGGGTGTTTTTAAAGTGATCACTGGTAGGGACCATTGATTCACTAGTGATTTAGAAATGAAATTTCCTGCTGCTCCGGAATCAATCAATGCCTGTGACTCAAAGGATTTGGTAGCAAAGGAAATCGTAACATCGAAAGCGCAGACTTTAGATTTCATAGACAATGGAGAGGACTCCAGGGACCCTAACTTCACCTCTCCAGAACTAGTTAGGGCCTGGCATTTCCCGATTTCTTAGGGCAAGAACTGAGCATATGTGTGGAATCAGCACAATAGATACAGAGTCTATTCTTTACTCTTCGTTTCCTCTCTTCTAAAGATAATTTGGAACGTCCTATCTCCATGGGAATCACAGAAGGTGAAACTGGACGAAATTGAGGGTTTAAACGAAGAGGTGCTTTAGCAGAAGTTGTTTTCTCAGATTCTCTTTCACGAAATCTCATGTCTACACGATGGCAAAGAGAGATCAAATCTTCTAGTGACGAAGGAAGCTCTTGGGTAGTCAGTGCATCTTTAATTTTATCGGAGAGCCCCTGCCAGAAGGCGGCAACTAATGCTTCAGTGTTCCACTGAAGTTCAGAGGCTAAGATCCTAAATTGAATGACATACTGTCCTACTGTATGGGAGCCTTGTCGCAAACGAAGAATGCTGGAAGCAGCGGAGGTCACACGACCTGGTTCATCGAACACACTTCGGAACGTGGAAATGAATTTGGCACTATCTTGTAGAATTGGATCGTTTCTTTCCCACAGAGGGGAGGCCCAAGCCAGGGCTTGTCCCGAAAACAATGAGATAAGATAGGCCACTCTGGAACGATGGGTAGAAAAATTTTGAGGTTGGAGTTCAAAATGGACTGAACATTGGTTAAGGAAACCTCTACAAGTTTTGGGGTCCCCGTCATATTTTGACGGAGTAGGCAGGTGAAGCGTAGGAGCTGTAGACACCTGGGATGGCACTGGGGAAACGGAGAAAAGCACAGGAGCTTCAATACTAGCTGTAACAGTCTGTCCAGATGTTCCTTGGGAGGTTAACGATTGGTAACATTGAAGTAACAGCTGTTGGCGAGCATCCTGTTGCTCCACACGGCTGACCAGATGCTGCAGCATCTCTTTAGCAGTAGGTTCCGTATCTGGGTCTGTCATGGCCTGATCTTACTGTCACGGGCACTAGGAGTCTTTACCCAGGGATCACCAGGTGATAGGCTTACCAGAGCAGTATAGGTGGTAATATGGTACTCTGGTAGCAGGGTGATCACGGAACAGGAAATAGCAGATGATGAGATGCTCAGGAAAGTCTATGACTAGCAGCACTGGCAATATGGAGGTAGTAATACACGAGGAACTGTATGGACAAAGGACACGTGAAGGTAGTCAGTGGTCTGCGGTAGCAAGTTGTACCACTGCTATAGTGAGGAGGAATGTCCAACAGAAACGAGGAGGTGATGAGAGTCAGCGGTCTGCGGATAGCAAGTTGTACCGCTGTCCGAGTGAAGGAATGGAATCCAAGTGGAGGTATCCGGGGAGTCAGTGGTCTGCGTTAGCAAGTTGTACCACTGCTATGTGAGAGGATACTGGAACAGGTGAAACTGTAAACAGGAGTCAGTGGTCTGCCACTAGCAAGTGGTACTACTGAATATATATGTGAGGAGGTGCACGGGGAGAGACTGCAACACAATATATACACGGGCACCTTGACTTTGATCCACAGTAATATGCACAATATAAATGTATAAATGACTGAACAACACTGCCAATATAGAAAGTCTCTTGAAGTAATCCGGCATGAGATAACACAGTCAATGATGGCAATAGACTCAGCGGATAGTACACTCCAGAGGAGAACCAACACAGTCCAGCAAGGTATGCAATACACAGCACAGTCAATGGGAAGTATGCATACCGTGGTTCAGGAGAAGGCAGTCAGACAGGAGTGCAGAGATACCTGAAGGGCAGGAGGCCAGCAGGATACCAGTCCCTGGATGGGTGAAGCAGGGGTCTAGCAGGTGCAGCGCACAGGTAGGTAGACCAGCAGGGAACACAGGAAGGCGTGGAGAGCGGATCAGCAGTAGATGGATGAGTAGCGCTGAGAAGTAACAGCAGCGGGTCTCTGCGGGAACACGGAGGTAACCAATAGCAACCAGCAGGTGCAGTAACGATGGGACACCGGAGCAGAGTTGAACTGGAACAGATGATCACGGAGAGTAGCGGGTAGCAATAGTGGCAGCAGACTCAAGGAAACACGGGAGAGTAGACAAGAACTGAAGACTGAAGCGCACAGAGGCAGCGGATAGGAATCAGCCAAACAGTCACGATGAAACACAGACGGGTTGCAGGTTGAAGACTGTAGTGCACGGAGGCAGCGGATAGGAATCAGCTAACAGTCACGATGATGAAACACAGACGAGTTGCAGGTTGAAGACTGTAGTGCACGGAGGCAGCGGATAGGAATCAGCTAGCAGTCACGATGATGAAACACAGACGAGTTGCAGGTTGAAGACTGTAGTGCACAGAGGCAGCGGATAGGAATCAGCTAACAGTCACAATCATGAACAGGTGAGTGGATGTGGATGAAGGACTGTAGTGCACGGAGGCAGCGGATAGGCATCAGCTAACAGTCCCAATAATACATGGTAGAGTTGAAGTGGTTAGAAGACTGTAGTGCACAGAGGCAGCGGATAGGAATCAGCTAACAGTCACAATCATGAACAGGTGAGTGGATGTGGATGAAGGACTGTAGTGCACGGAGGCAGCGGATAGGCATCAGCTAACAGTCCCAATAATACATGGTAGAGTTGAAGTGGTTAGAAGACTGTAGTGCACGGAGGCAGCGGATAGGAATCAGCTCACAGTCACGATGATACAGTAGATGGTAGAAGTGGTATGGGAACCACAGTAGTAGAAGTGGTTTGGAAACCACAGGAATCAGCAGGGCTGAATAAACAAGGAAACACAGGAACACCTTCAGAGACTCATGGGGAATGAGACTCCAAGATCAGGCAACGTGGTGTTGACCACAGGTGCTTAATATAGGGAGGTTGCCTGATCTGCCAATTAAGTTAAAGGAACATACACTGGAGGTATAGAAAGGGCTGCGCATGCGCAGTCCCTCAGGATGGAGGACGGCCACGGTTCCTAAATGTCCGGGAAGAAGCACTCACAGTCCGGTGAGTGACACACACTCTTAAACCCAGAAATAAACGTTGTGGTGGGGTAGACATTCTTCTTTCCCTATATTGACGTTGTAAAAGGGTGATGTATTCTTGATATATTCTAGGGGTCTGGGGATTTAATCTCCCCAATAGTCTGGTAAATATATGGATGACCATTTAATAACCTTACTTATGACTATTACCATCAATCAACTCCTTGCAAAGGCAGTTCTGATTCAACCTAAGAAATATAATTCTTATTTTCCCTTAAATCCACAGGACCAATATTCATATAATAACCTATGCTTATCTCTTCAAGAAAAACCGCACACAAGATATAGCTTCATTTAAAACATGTTGAATTATTAACTAACATTCTAATTGTTAAACTTATGTATATTATAAAACAGTATAAAAGTGTAACAGTATTTTGCACAAGCTCAACAGATTTCGTTTACTCTTCTAACATAGGTGGTATAGCATAGATGTTCCTGTAATGCATTACATTCATTGTTTGTTTTATAAATATACAAGTATTTGCATTTGTGTTTTGATCAACTATTGTATAGTGTAAAGGTATGTGTGACCTATTGTTTAAAGGTGTGTGAATTTAAGACAGTGTGGGGAGGGTGGGAGAGAGATGCAATCAAGGACACATTTTAACCTTCAAAATATTTTCACATTTACCTCACATATAAACTTCTAGCATATATCCATGTATAAACATCTACAATTTATTCTCCTATTATTTAATTTCCCTTTTCCCAGTCAAAGTACAACATGTGTAGTATAACTTCATCATGCTTTGCAACAGCCCTTATTCAGTATCCACATTCCATTCACATGGAAGCTGCTAGATGGCAGCCATTTTACAAGCATGGTAGCTTCTAGATCCCCTTGCTGCCATATTAACTATTTCAATTTCTCCAGCAATAAACCGCATGATTTCAAAGTTTTCCATTACAAACTACGTTTTAACAATCTGACCAATCCCTGAACAATACTATCAATGAGCAGGGCCCAGTTCTTAAACCTAGAAGTTTAAGAACTGTAACTGTACAATATACTTGTAAGTCCACCACAAATATCTATTTTACACAAAATACATCTATTTAGTGAGAACCAGCAAGGCATATTACACAAAAGACTTCTATTTCAAATATCTTTTGCAACAGACATAAATGTTACCATTTAAACCAACAATCCATCCCAAATATAACATGAATTACAGGAGTTAACATGTTGTCAGCCATCTTAACCACATGTGTTTGTAATGGCCTAATTTACTGCCAATGCAACTTTCATAGCAACAGGGACCAGTTCTTACTAGACTAATCCACCCCAAATGTAACAATATCACATACAAATCAGACTAAACTCAAACAAAACTATTCCATTCAAACCTACCACGCACACAAGCTTTTTCTCTTAACTCAAACAGCTCACATACAGTGTAACAAAAAAAAATCCATTTACATTTATCATCTGTGTACAAACTCCCATATCTCAGCTATATTCTAACCAAAGAAAAATGATCATTCATTCTTACTTACTCTACCATATGCATCCAGAGTTGACCACCCTCCATTCAATCCATTCAAAACTCCATTATAACATTTTTCCTGCTCGTCAGGGCCTTTCCAGGACCCATATACAAAATACCATTCCATTAAACAAAGTTTCCAGCAACTGGGAGTCAAATTTGCATGTCCTACCCAGGTCAAAGCAGGGAAAAAAGAGCAAGCTGTGTCTTTCTGCTAGTCAGAAAGTTCACTCACAAGTGGGTGGAGTTTACCTTTCCATGGGAAGTGCTCACAGCATGTAGCCTGCCTCTAGGAAAAACCTGTTTTTCTAATTATGTTGGGGGAGGAGAGCTTTGTGCCTAGTCATCTTCTAATTCAATTATGGCTCAATATTATAAAATGAAATATAAAATAATAGATTAGTTATATACTCTTCATCACACCTACTGAGTCAAACCTCAGAAAACCCCCCCTCTCTCCACACTATCCATTTACTCTTTATATATAATCTATTATACTCTAATATATATATATATATATATATATATATATATATATATATATATATATATATATATATATATATATAAAAGGGATACTCTGCACTCTCCAAACACATAACTAATGCTGTACTAAATACTGTTCTATATTAAAAACAGGGACTGTTAGTTCCACATATTGCAATATATGTTAAACTGACCTACTCACGCCAAACTCTTCCCAATCTGGTCAGTCATGATCAAATGCTATGCTATTTTATCTGGGCTTAAGGCTTACCTGCACACAGCTTTTAAAGGCAAGTATTTCCCAAGCACTAGCAGCCATGGGAGACCTAGGACTCACCTGACACAAATTGGAATTAATTAATGTAAAGAATGGGGTGCAAGAGTGATGGGACTTACATTGTATAAACAAAAACAGAATTGACGATTCCAAGTGCTTTGAAGTCATTTCTCTTCCAACGTTTTATATATATATATATATATATATATATATATATATATACACATACATAGATAGATGGATTATCTATCTGTCTATCTATCTATCTATACCCATATATATATATATATATATATATATATATATATATATATATGTGTGAAACGTTTGAAGAAATGACTTCAAAGCGCTCAGAATCGTCAATTCTATGGATCCACTGCATAGTAAATATACCCCACGGGTGAGTGAATTGTCTCAAGCCTACATCCCCTACATCGGTTACCAGTTACATCCCAAATAATCACTAACCCAATGGGTTATGTTCAGACACTAAAAACAGATGCTTTAAAATCTGCAGTTACTATCAAACTTCTACCAGGATGTATAGCTATGCAAGATGTAGAAATCTCATGCAGCTCCCAACAAAGAGTTTTGGGAGCAGAATTCCACAAATAAAACTCTCTGTATATGAACATTTCACATGATGGTGGTATTAAGGCAGTGAGACACTATCTCAAGACCGACTGAGATCTAGAGTGGATATGGCATGAGATTATACTTGAGTCAATTTCTTTCATTCTTTCACATAATTATTTTTCTTTTGACAGTGAATATATTTTGCAGGTAAACAAGACTGCCATGGGCAGGTTTGCCCCGAATTTTGCCAACTTATATATGGGGCATTTTGAAACTGAGTACATCGGGGATGGCCCCTTTGGGGCAAACCTAGTGCTCTATGACAGATATATAGATGATTTGTTTTATTTGGGATGGGGATATTTGTTCTTCGATAGGTTTGTTGAATTTCTGAATAAGAATTCCATTGGTTTGAAGTTCACGAGCATGAAAAAAAATTCCTTCTCTATTAAACATAATCAAATATACAATATGACTTTCAGAAAAGAAGTTGATCACAATAAGTTTTTAAATTATAACAGTATAACAGTTGTCATCTGAAGTCATGGAGACAAAACATACCAAACTATTGAGGCTAAGGAGAAATTGCACTGAAGATAAATTATTTATTAGTGGGAGCTTTCAGAGAACAAGGTTACCCAGACTCTTTTTAAAATAAATAAAATTGCAGGGGTTACAAAAATTGATAGAGTTACACTTCTACAAAGTTCAGACAGAAAAAACATTAGACATAGAGGATGGAAAAATGAAAATAGGCTTGTGTTTGTTAGCCAATTTAACATATATCCAAATTTAATTAAGGATTAAATTAAAAAGACCCTAGTGGTTTTAGAATATGATGAAGTCCCCAAACCTATGGTGCAGAAACATACTAAAATAGTATTCAGAGGAGCCCCATTTTGAGGAACAGATTAGTACTAAGTATTTTAAAGAGAAAGAACAATTAAACCATAGAAATCGTGAGATTACATGGTTGCTTGAAACACCAAGTGGATTATTTCACTGTAACAAAAATAAATGTATTACATGTAAATTTGCGACTAATATGTGTAAAGAGTTTGAATAATTTTAAAGAAAAATTTGAGCTAAAAAACTATATCAATTGTCAATTAAATTATGTCATTTATGTGATTCAATGTATGTGCAGTCTACAATGTGTAGGTCGCACAACCAGATCTTTAAATATTAGATTGTTAGAACATCAAAGAAACATTCTTAAAAACAACACAGTTTATCAAGATATATTATATTAAAACATGAAGGTGACATGAAGAGTATTAAAGTTATGGGGATTGAATATATTAAAGTCATCCAGAGAGGGTGCAATAGGTTTGGTAAACTATGTAAGATAAAGGCCTTCTGGATTCATTCATTTGGGTCTCTATATCCTAAAATATTCAAACTTCATATCATGAACCTATATATTAAAATCCCAAACTATATTATACCTTGATGGCATTCCTATGTAGGCTTACTAAAAAAAAATGAACTGTATTGTACAGGGTCAATATACTCTGTACTTCCAAAGTTCCAATGCGTTTGATACTTCCTCTCTAAGCAAACAACTGAATATAATAAACCTTCATATCAAATAAAACGAGTTATATTATTATTCTAACTATATGTCATACTTGTCTATTTAAAATCACACAGTCTATTCCTACAAAAGATATTTATGAATTATTTCCTAAAGTTCAAGCCCTAAAAGAATGATTCAAGTTCAAAATCTGTGTTAAGTCCCAATGATACTAACATTCTCATTGTAAAATTCCATTTTGATTCCTCACGATTGAGCCTTTTGACAAAATCCCCTCCTCTCCAATCTTTCTTTAATTGTTTGATCGACATGAAATTTTTCCCCGATGGATCTTACTTATGAGTTTCCTTAAAGTGGCTGGACAAGCTATGTGTCTTCACACCTAACTTGATATTTTGTATGTTTTCTTGTAAAAAAAAACCCCACTCTTGTCTTTAGGTTTCTGGTGGTCCGTCCAATATACTGTAGACCACACGTGCATGTGATCAAATAAATGACCCCTATTGACTCACATGTCATACTTTCCTTAATTCGAAAAACTTCATTGGTAACGTTTGATTTGAATTCTTGTATCAATTGTGTGCTTTTTATTTTAGCAGTCCTGCATGGTAGACAGCTGTTGCAATGATAGCAATATGGCTTATTTGTTTCTTCTATAAGACAGATATGTTTACCTGTTTGGTTGAGAGGTAAATGGCTCTGTATTAGTTTGTGTTTTAAATTGGGTGCTCTCCTAAAAACAACAGGCCTGATTCAACAAGGAACGCATTTTGCGGATAATACGAAAATCATGTCTGCGCATGCCCAGAAATGGGAGATGCGAAGTGGAAACCATTAGAATCCGATGCGCAAGTTGAGTTACTCCGTTGCGTAAGGGAAGTGTCTCTCAAATTTCAACGCAACTGCATTTACAAAGTTGGCTGACCACTTGAGAAAAAAGGGATGGGAACGGGAGGAGAGTGGGCGTGGAGTGGGCGGAGATCGTAAATAAGTTGAGAAGAGGAGGCGTTATTTGTTAGGACTTGAGAATAGTAGGCGTTCCCTTTGTCCATGTAGGATAGTTAAGTAGAATTTTGTCTCAACTCCTTGCTCAAAGTTAATGCAGCTAAGGGTCATGTTTAAATCCAAAACAGCTATCTAAAACAACAACTTAAACTGTTCAAAAAGCATTGTTCATTTAAAACACAACTAATTATGCACAACATACATACATCTTAATACACTTCAATTTTTTTTATTTTTTGGGGGGTTTTCAAATTATTATTTTTTTTTAAAAAGCCACCTCTTTTAAGTCACAACCACCATTGTTGCAATTTGTAATGTAAAGTGGTTAATGTGTCAACAGTTAGGCATTGAAATTTTAACTCAGAACTGTCGGAATGCCGGAACGCCGGAATGAGTCAGCTTAATATAGCACCCTCTGCTGCTTGGTGTGTCTTGAATAAAGCTTGCTGGGTTTTCTATGCCTGTATAGTGCATTTTGTTATGCTACACAGATATGTTCTCTGAAATATGTGGAACAACTAGTAAACATATTATAATATTGCAAATACGGTATATATATTGGAGATCCCACCTATATATTCCAGTTATCCTTAATGTATGCCGGAATGGATTGCTGAGTGCATTCCCCATATATTCCAGCAGCCAGAATGAATTGCTGAGTGCATTCCCCGCGCATGCCGGCTGACTGAATGGATTGCTGAGTGCATTCAGCTCTAAGACGGAATGGGGCTTAGAGTACCCTAGCCAACCATTTCGGCAGCAACATTTAATTTTTTTTTTTAATTTAAAAATCTTTTTAATCACAACCAGCCACCAATATAATAAATTGCAATGTAAATTGCCTGATGTGTAAACAGTTCGTTGCTAGTGTGTGTGTAACAAAAAATCTAACGCCAGTAATATTTAAAAAATAAGTTATGCAAATTAAATGGATGATTTGTGCGAACTTATACCAAGCATACTCTTACACGACATCAACACAAATATGGGAAGGATATTATTGATCCCAGAGAGAGAAGAGCATTAGTGAGGATTTGAACTCTGGTTGACAATGATGCAAAGTGGATTGTCTAATCACTTTGCCAATGTGCAAGTGGTGAAAACAACATCTGAATGAAATAGAATAGACTGAAAATCTGAGCAGCAACTTCTCTCATAACAAGCTTTTTTCCTTTTTTAATTTTAATTAATGTGAATAATTTTTAATATAATAGACAGAAAGCATTGGTAAATGCACAGTTTAAAATTTTAGATATGGAAATTCAGTCATGTATACTAATAAAAATTATAATAATAATATTTGAAATTAAAATGGATTGTTTTTTTTTCTTTTTTGGGCACTTAGGTTTTTTGAGCTTTCATCTGTGGACATTTACTCTGTCTTTGCAATCTCGTCTTTTGGAACAGCTGCTTCTCTGTGTTGTAGCTGCACACAATGTTCAACATGTTACACACCAAAACATACTCTTCTATAAGTGACACACTGGAATACATCCACAGAAACATGGAGATATACATACAGGCATGACCTTGCTCTTGCTAGCTCATTTCTTTAACCAGTTAGGCATACTTCAGATTGAAGCACACATATAACACAGCACATGAACTATTGGGGATGTGAATAGTGGTATTTTGCTTGTATCGAGAGTTATGTTTTAGTTTACAGTTTTATAGACACTTTAAATGTTTAGAAGATATTTTATGTTACACAATAACAGTGCATCTATATTTTCAGATGTTATGTGCATTTTTATGTCTGTGTTTTTTGTCTTAGAAATTGGAACCCCAAATTTTTTTTTTTTTTTTTTTTGGTGTGGTGTTGTGAAGCTTTTCAATCTAATATCTATTAATTTAAAACCATACTTGCCAACTCTCCCGGAATGTCCGGGAGACTCCAGAGATTTGGGTCGGCCTCATGGACTCCCCGGGAGAGCAGAAAAGTCTCCCGCATCTTGCAATTGCCTGGACAAAATTATGTAATTCGCTGTGAATTGCATCATTTTGGCCCTGCCCTGCCCACTGCGACAAAACAACATTTTTGTTGCGAGGGCGGGGCCAAAATGCCGCGTTTGGCTGTGCACAGCCCTTTCCTGCCCTCTAGTCACGCCCCTCTCCTGGACTGCACTTGTCGAAAGTAGGCAAGTATGTTTAAAACTTATGTATTGTTTAAAATTTTCCATGGTGCATGTTTATCTAACAGATCCTCAGCCATACAGAAACTGTGGAGGCAGGATACCTCAGATTCAACATTGATTTGCAAGGTAAAAATGTTTTCAAATATGGTTATCACTTTTGGAAATATCTGTCATCCCAAAAAAACAATTGTATTGTGATGAAAGTAAAGGCCAGTTTCATTTTTTTAAACATATACAAATGCAGGCACTAGATAGCTTTTACTTAAACCAAAGTGTACCTTTGAATTCTGCTAAATTGAAATGGTGTTGTAAGAGCTGCCTCTGCAGCTGCTGAGATTAGCAGATGTGACTTTTATAGCCATAGCAATTTGAAAAATAATGATGAGACTTGATTGGTAGTTTTCATTTAAATAGCCCAAACTTAAGCCTTTCCTTTATGTACTACCAGGCCTTAGGTGGAACATGTCTGACTCACCTGAAAAATATTCAGTAATTAAGGAGGATTGGCAAGTTTCATTTCATGCAGAAGGATCAAGACATGGAGGATTTGCGTTTTGCAGCTTGTAAGTATCTAGTTATGATATTCCTTTTAGGTTATTGGGGGACATGTGTTGCAGTTAAGGCAACATATTGTAGATTTTAATGCTTGAAAGTACAGGTGTGTACAATGAACAGTCAATGAGTTTTTAAATTAAAATTGGCCTAAGGTTGATTGCATTTTCTTTTATATTTTTAACAGAAAGAAGACAGGAATTATGGGTTCCTGCCTGCCTTAAAACACTTTTAACCAATGAGATGAAACCAACATGCATGTGTTTCTAATTTTTCCTTTACAAATGAGTTGGTATTTTCAGTTTGTTTTCACGTTTCATTTGATTACTGTGATTGTGTCTATAAATAAATACTTTTAATTTATTTTTGCAATACTCATTCACCTGTAACTCTCTGCTGCTTTGGAGACCGATTAACACCCTCTTCTACACATCCTTGACTCCATTGTCCATCTAGACACAGTTCTCTCCTGGGTCACTTGCTACCTCTCTAACAGCTCCTGTAGTATACCCACCTCTGGCACATTCTCCCTTCCACTATCACTCTCTATTGAGGTCTCACAAGGCTTATTTTGTTGGCAAATGTTGGACTTAAATATTGTACAGCTCTAGTGTTGGGGTACTATTTTGATAATTTGGCCTCCAATACCATCTCTAAGCTGAGGACTCCCAAATGTTCATTGCTTTTGCTCACCTACTTCTTACAGCACTATCGTTTGAAAACCACTGTCTTTCTGCATTTGCCTTGTCACAACGTTGGCTAAAGCAAATCATGTTCTATAGAGTTCATTCTTGTCCATCATGCCACAGTCACCAACTGGCATCCAATTTCACTCACTCAATAACACCACTATATCCTCTTTATAGCATAGGAGGAGCAGATTCCTGATGCAAACTAGGGCCCAAAAACTGTAACTTTCAACCGTAACAAAACCATAGCACAAAGTTATGTTTTAAATTACAGACACTTATTTTAAACCATAATGTTACACTTTATTTCTACATTTACATATCCATTTTTTACAAACAGTAACTCTTATAAGACTAGTGCCTGTTATCATCAGCATGCACTAAAAGTCTCCTGTTGCAAATTTGTACACTTTTTGATTAGCGTAGTACATTTTCTGTTGTTGTGCCACTCTGTACTAGGATACTGTCACGGGCACTAGGAGTCTTTACCCAGGGATCACCAGGTGATGGACTTACCAGAGCAGTATAGATGGTAATATGGTACTCTGGTAGCGGGGTGATCACGGAACAGGAGACAGCAGATGGTAGAGAATGCTCATGGAAAGTCTATGACTAGCAGCACTGGTAATATATAGGTAGTAGTACACGAGGAACTGAATGGACAAAGGAAACGTGAGGGTAGTCAGTGGTCTGCGGTAGCAAGTTGTACCACTGCTATAGTGAGGAGGAATGTCCAGAAGCAACGAGGAGGTGATGAGAGTCAGCAGTCTGCATTTAGCAAGTTGTACCACTGCTATGTGAAAGGACACTGGAAACAGGTGACTCAGGAAACAGGGAACAGTGGTCTGCCTCTAGCAAGTTGTACCACTGAATATATAAGTGAGGAGGAGCACGGGGAGAGAAATGCAATACAGAGTATACACGGGCACACTGAACTTGATCCCACGATGATATGCACAATATAGAAATGACTGAACAGCACTGCACAATAATACAAAGTCACAGGAACTATCCGGGCAAAAGGTAACACAGTCAAATGATGGCAATAGTCTCAGCGGATAGTAAACTCCAGAGGAGAACAACTCAGTCCAGCAAGATATGCAATACACCAGCACAGTCAATGAGAAGTATGCATACCGTGGTTCAGGAGCCGGCTAACAGACAGGAGTGCAGAGATACCTGAACGGCTGGAGGCCGGCAGGATGCGAAGTCCCAGGAGGGTGGAAGCGGTAATCAAGTAGGTGCAGCGCACAGGTAGGTAGACCAGCAGGGATAGCAACAAATACTCAGGAAGCAGTAGTATATAGAACTGGACACCTGGAGAACCCTGAAGAGTAGAGATGGTCTAGACGAGATGAAAGCAGCAAGGCGTAGATCCGATGCAGACTGGCGAGTTGACACAGGCAGGAACACTGTAGAAGCATGGAGAGCGGATCAGCTGCTGCAGACACAAGTAGAACTGAAGGGTAGCGGCAAGCAGGACACTGCAGGTACACGGAGGTAGCGGATAGGAATCAGCAGGTGCAGTCACGATGAAACACGAGAGAGTTGAGATGAGCTGGAACTGTTGAGCACGGAGGCAGCAGATAGGAATCAGCTGGTGCAGTCTCGATGAAACACAGGAGAGTCGAAGTGAGTTGATAACTGTAGTGCACGGAGGCAGCGGATAGGAATCAGCTAATACAGTCACGATGAAACACAGGAGAGTTGAAGTAGTCTGAAAACCACAGGAGAGTTGAAGTGGTCTGGAAACCACAGGAGAGTTGAAGTGGTCTGGAAACCACAGGAGAGTTGAAGTGGTCTGGAAACCACAGGAGAGTTGAAGTGGTCTGGAAACCACAGGAATCAGCTGGGCTGAATACACGAGGAAACACAGGAACACCTTCAGAGGCTCATGGGGAATGAGACTCCAAGATCAGGCCACGAGGATAGACAACAGGTGCTTTAAATAGGGAGTGTTGCCTGATCAGCCAATTAACTAAAAGGAACAGGTACTGAAGGTTTGAAAGGGCTGCGCATGCGCAGACCCTCAGGATGGTGGACGGCCACGGTTCCTAAACACACGGGAAGAAGCACTCACAGTCTGGTGAGTGACAGATACAATGAATGAATGAATGACATGTAGCCATTTTATTAACAGGTGTAGGAAAGATCCGCGTGAGACGTGAGCGTGCCTATACGTGCTCAGAGAACCAATCAGAGCACAGAGTACTGCAGAGTAGGTTTTGAAGAGACAAGATGAGGTCTGCGGTGTTCGCGAGACAGGAGCTCTGTGTTCTGACTGAGAGTATGGACAACATGCCCTCGGGCAGATACATCTCCAACGAGCTGAAATTGCGGGCCTATCAAAGGGTCTGCAGATATTTTCGCCTGAGATACAGCAAGAGCAGATCTGTTGTACAATTACACAGACACTGGAGCAACCTCCGCCGGCGTCAACGGCAGCTGCTGAGGGAGCTACGGGAGGAGATAATAAGAAGTGAGTTCTCTATTAGTCGCCGAAAAACGTGTCTAAATATATTTATTTGGTAGACTGTTCAAAATACTTTAACCCAAATCACATGACATGGTCTACCACTACATATCAATCTTCCTCCACACTAGACTGGTAACGCCTTCTCCAATGCAACGTGCTTTGGCTCCTGTCTCCTAATTTTTGTGGCTGAACATTTACTTTCCTAAATGATTGAGGGTCAAACTCCAGAACATTAAAGCAGGGTTTGGATTCCAACTCGACCCCAGTGCTGTGATGCAGAAGTGCTACCCACTAAGGCAACTTGATGGCCTTACCTTAAAATCATTTTGGAGATAACAGTGGCAGATGTGTTTTTGTTATTAAAAAAGATTTGAACACCATCTTTGAAAACCAGGTGCACACTCACAATTGTCCTTAGCTGAGTTTCATGTATTTATAAGGACAAATATTGATAAGGTCAAACAGAAAACACCTAATGTATTATATATACCTTATCAGTCATTGATTATCTGGCTGTGTGAATTATTATTTGAATAATTCTGCAGCGCTGTACAAAGAACTCATTCACATCAGACCCTGTCAAGCTTACAGTCTGAATTCCCTAGCATATGTACACACACACACACACACACACACACATCAATTTTTTATGGCAGCCAATTAACCTCCCAGTATGTTTTGGGAGTGTGGGAGGAAACCAGAGCACCTGTTGGAAACACAGGGAGGACATACAATCTTCACACAGATAAGGCCATGTTCAGGAATCAAACTCATGATCCCAGTGCTGTCAGGCAGAAGTGCTAACCACTAGGCCACTGTGAGATAGTACACATCCTTTAGCCAAAAGCAATCATTTGTTACAGGCCATGTGAAGTGGATTGTGTCTGTCATGTTTATATCCTTTGGGAGAAGTTAATATTTATCTGTGTTGGCAATTAAAAGGTTCACAATGTCTGATCACATGATTATCGGACAACATCTATATTAAGCAGGTGAATTTTTGAATAAAACTCTAATATTATTTTTTTACTCAAACAGACGTAGGCAACAACGCCAGGCCCAGGAGAAGGAGGAGCAAGTGGTGGAGGCGGAGTCCAACTCGGAGGCAGAGGGCCAGGGCGAGGCCGAGTCATAGACGGAGCCTGAGGTCCAGCTGGTTGGCCAAGAAGAGCCAATGACGGTGCACCAGGAGGAGGAGGTGGTGCCTCAAGTTGCCAAGGCCTTGGGAGATAGTAGTTATTTTCAATAAAGCCTTTACATATTTTTAGATCATTTAGATGTCCATTGTACTGGTAATAAATCTCCAATGTCGCGCATGTTAAATTAAAGTTGACATAAATGTCGCAGGTTTCCATCATGATGAGCCTACAAAGTATTTTTGGAAAATACACTCTCAACTCCCCCCCCCCCCTCCCCTGGCCACAACAGAATTGTGTGTATATATATATATATATATATATATATATATATAATACTGCCACACAAAAGCCTTACGCCTCTTGCTCCAACTATATTTGGCATTCCATTAGACATTGCTGTCATTTTAAAAGAAATATAACAGTACACATCTCTGCTAACTCCTGTCTGTTTTCACAATTAGGTTGCCAGGGATTTATTTATTTTACAGCTCATGTTGATGCCTTTGTGTGGCCCAGCCCCCCCCCCCCCCCCCCCCCATCGTTGCCCGAAATTTGGACCAAAATTATTTATTACTTAAAATAAAATTAAAAAATATACAAAAAAATTAGAGAAGGAAACCTAATTATGGGCAAATTTGTATGATTAGTTTCTTTTAAGTTTAGTTTTTTGATGGAAATAGTTGAATATTTTTTATGTTGGTAAGAATATGTTTCAAACAGAATCATTGGTGTGTGTGTCTTTATTAATATATTACAATTGCACAACATGTGGGTAAAAGGACAATAAAGAGTGGATATTTCAATAAAACAATAATAGCATTTAAGGTAGATTGTTTGGTTACTACTACATCATCATTGAACCATTTATATAGCACCACTAATTTTGCCTTAGTGTTCAGAGAATGCAATCTGTCCCAAAAGAGTTTACAATGTAAAATCTGTAAAACAGGCAGATTCAGGTCAATTTGTTAGCAGCAAGCGAAGATACACCAGTATGGATTAGGATTTTTGAAGGAAAAAGGATATGGTCAGGAATCAAACTCATAACACCAGCACAGGGAGTGCAAAATGCTAAGCCACCGTGTTGACCCGATGTTGGTTATAGTATTTTTCTCTGCAAGATGGGTAAATAACATACAAGCAGTAGATAAGGAAAAAAGGATTTGCATTTGATATTTGCATTTCACCAAAAGGAACGTGTGCCCTCAAACTACAATCCACTCCTCCAAGAGGTAGGCCATTCTTAGTAATAGCATAGACATAATGTGCCCTGGGGGCTATAATCATTAAGGAAGGTGCCATACAAAAATAAAAACTTCACACAATCAGGTGTCATTGTAGTTTTAACTTATAGCGTCAGAGTAAAACCATGCAAACATTGAAGAGGACATCCAAACTCCACACAGATAAGTCCATGGTTGGGAATTGAACTCATGACTTCAGTGCTGTAAGACAGAAGTGTAAGTGACTCAAGCCACCATGCTACTCAACTGTGGTTAGTGTTCTGTTTGGCTAAAGCAGAGTACATAACGGAACCTGTAAGCCATAGATGCCAAAAAAACAAGTTTCCCAGACAATGTAGCATTTAACTCCAAGAAGCCTGTCCCCTCCAAATCAACACCCCCCCCCCCCCCCCAGGCCATTCCTAGTAATAAATGTCAGTGCTTGCACATAATATTGTGCATGTGAACTGTGGGCCATCTTCCTTTTGGAAAGTAAAAACATTAACATTGTCAGACAGAAAAAAACAAAAAAAGGCCTAAGAAAGTTGCATTTGAGTGGGACATACATGTAAAATATGAGGGCATATTTATCATTGTGGTCGAGCGTGTATTAGATAACTTTTGAATTGCAAAGTAAAAAATAAGCTTGTTTGTGCCAAGTTCCTTTGATTAATGAATCAAGTCCACAAGCTGTACACATAAGCTACAGGCATGCTTGGTATTTGAACTCATGACACCAGTTTTGTGAGACCAAAGTGCTAACCACTAAGCTACCTGTGAGACTCATAGTTTGCATGTATTTTGGATTAATAATGAAGAGTACTATTAACTAGCACTTTCATCTGTAGCATACATGCTGTATTGTTGATCTTCTCACTCATTTTTCAAAAAGAACTTTGCATTAGTGGTTAGCTACTCCACCTTCCAAAAATGGTGTCATGAGTTCTAATTCAGAACTCACACCTTTTATCTGTGTGGAGGTTGTATGTACTCTACTATGTATGTATCGCTTATGGAAGAGTACGCTATGAATTTTTTTAATAACGGTCGAGATGGAATTATAAAACAGCATACATTTTTATCGATTAATTATGCATAGTTCTTTAGGCGAGCAAATTACATGCATTTGCCATGATATACGCCGAGTTCAACTCAAACACAAACAAACCCATCATACGATCTTTTTTTCATGTAGCAGAGTGTGGATTTAGCTCATTAAAAGCAATCCAAAGTCATTGTTTTAAGTTTACAAAATATGTAAAACCTGATAAGGAAAAAAGAGGTTACAACATTCCTGCAGAAATACCCACTGGATTGTGTTATAACATTTGTAAACAAACTCGTCGGACCTCCCACATTGACCGTGATGTATATATTTCTTATCTTAACATAGCGGAAGTGAACGTAGAGGAACTTGTAAATTGCTTACGATCCACTGCATATTATTTTCCGTTGCCTAAAGGACCGCAGGTGGGTGTGTTTTTCAACTTTGTGTTGCTTATGTGAGTTGCGAATATCCCATTTTTACTTAAAGTACTCTACGCAACTTACAATGAGGAAAATTCCTTAATGAATCAGGCCCTATGTTATTAAGAGGTGATATTATTGATTTATTTTTTATTTTTTGTGACTTCATATTCCACATATGTACTGGATGTATTCTACAGTATCTTGTCTGTTAGAGGAGAGTGGAGTGGAACAGACTTATCTTCAAATCCACTCCTTGTTGAATTTAGACATGCGTATATACTAGAGATGGGCGGGCTCGGTTCCCCCGAGAACCAAACCCACCCGAACTTCACCTATCCCCTCGGCGCCAATTCGGAATCGAAATTGAGGCAAAACGTCATTGTGATGTCGTCGGAGCTCGGTTCTCGCGATATTTGAAATCCATAAATACTCGCCTCCACAGCAATCCATCTCCATTTGACAGAGGGAGAGAGAAGAGTTAGGTCGCAGGCAGCATTAGAGCAGGGATAGAGCAATTATTCTAGCAATTATTTTAGCAATTATTCGTGCAATTATTCGTGCAATTATTCTAGCAATTGTTATAGCAGGAAGAGAGGAGGATAGAGGATGCATTTTTACAAACATTACTAACTGTTTGGGGTGTCATATTCCCTCCTTCAGAAACTATTTTCTGCCTGCAGAAATAGAAATATACCGGCAGTATAAAGTTTGGATTTTGCACTACAAGTGCTTGGGGTCTCCCATATTCCCCAGTGTGAACAAACAATTTTTCTGGTGCTGAAAGTATTATCTAGCAGCACTATCTATTTAATATTTAGCACTACAAGTGGTTTGGGGTGTCCCATATTCCCCAGTGTGAAAAAACAATTTTTCTGGTGCTGAAAGTATTATCTAGCAGCACTATATATTTAATATTTTGCACTACAAGTGCTTTGGGCTCATTAAAATGGATTCAAAGCAGTCCACATATGAGCAGGATCAGCAAGCAGGTGCTGGCACCAGTCCTGATGGTAGTCTTCCCTGTACGTCATCTGGTAAAGCCTATGCAAAAGTACATAGTCTTTTTAAATCAGGGAAAAAAACACACCCAAAATTTTTTTTTACTGTGTTGAAGCGAAAAAGAAGTGTAACTGAGGAAAAGTTAACTGCCGATAAAAAAAAAAATTGCCAACATGCCATTCTACACACACAGTGGCAAAGAAATAATGAGGCCTTCGCCTTTCTCTATTAGTGCCAGATCAAAAAATGTTACTGGTCTTCTTCTTGTACGGTCACTCATGACCAAGTAAGACCAAGTAATTTGGAGTCCAAAAGTGGTGCACAACTACTGTTACGCGTCAAAGCCGAGCTGCAAGAAAACAGTAAGGCATTAGAGGAAAATATATGCTCAGAATCAGAAATGACGCCAATCCCTGTGGAGAGTCCATCCACCAGTGGTATGTGTAATCGTGAGCATTCTGATAGTGTTCCCATAAAGAAGGGCCCTTTCAGCATTTCTGCTGATGTGTGCCTGAGCAGCCCAAGTGTAGCCGTTGATACACCAATTGAGGATGCCACTTTGGAATTAGAAGAGGTTGAGGGGGAGATTTGTGTAGGCGAGGAGGGCGCTAATGAGGATATTGATGAGGATGAGGTTGTTTGTGTAAATCCTGCACCAGTGGCAGCAGTTCTGGCATGTAAAAAGAAAAAGGCCATTGTCATGCCTGGATATAAAACAAAAAAATCCACTTCTTATGTGTGGAATTATTTCTACCCAAATCCTGACAACAGTTGTATAGCCATTTGTAGTGTATGTCAAGCCACAGACAGTCGAGGGAGGAACCTTAACCATCTTGGAACCTCATCCATGTTACGCCATTTGACCAGAGTTCATGGCAAGGTTTTGGAAAAAGCTGAAATTTCTGCCAAAAAAATTACAAACACTCCATCATCAGCTAGGACCCTTCTATCACCTACAACCCGACGGCTGCAGTCTACACCCACAACACTATCCTCATCAATATCCTCAGTAGCGCTCGGAGTTAGCCCTGCATCCCACTTAGTAAGGCTGGATGACTCCTGCACTATAATTGATTCCTCTGAAGAAGGTTTGAGTGTTAGTCCCACTGCTGCTGCTGTTGCTGCTGCTGGGGGTGAATCTTTCTTCCATAAGAAGGCCAAGAAAAAGAGCAGTCCTACATTACAACAATTAACTGTGAAACAATCATTTGCTAGGGGAAGCAAATATGACAGCAGTCACCCAGTCGCCAAGCGAATCACAGACACCATGGCTACTATGCTAGTGTTAGATCTGCTTCCAATATCCACAATAAAAGCAGCTGGTTTTTCACAGTTAATTGATGTTTTGTGTCCGCGTTTCAAAATTCCATCGCGACACCATTTTTCCCGTAAAGCTATTCCACAACTATACCAAAAAGTGTGTATAAATGTAGTAATTACGCTGAAAAATGCCATTCTGTCCACTGTACATTTAACCACAGATATGTGGACAAGTGGAAGTGGGCAAACCAAAGACTATATGACTGTGACAGCCCACTGGGTTGGTCATTCGCCTTCACCAGCAGGAACAGCAGCAGCATGTACACCACTACGTAACATTTGTCACAGGCGGGCCACTCTTTGTATCACCGGCTTCACTAACAGGCATACAGCTGATAATTTGTTACAAAAACTAAGAGATGTGATTGATACATATCTTATACCACTTGGACTCCTCAGGATATGTCATTTCTGATAACGCCAACAATATTGTGCGAGTATTACAGCTGGGTGAATTCCATCACATTCCCCGTTTTGCTCACACCATAAACTTGGTGGTGCAGAGCTTCCTAAGAAATAACCGTGAGGTGCAGGAGATGCTTTCGGTGGCCCGTAAAATTTCGGGGCCTTTCAGGCATTCTGCCACAGCATGTAGGAGATTGCAGCAGCTCCAAGAACAGTTTAACTTGCCCTGCCACCAACTTAATCAAGATGTGTTAACTAGGTGGAATTCCACCCTGTACATGCTTCAGAGGATGGAGGAACAGCGCAAAGCCATCCAAGCGTATTGCACAAGTCATGACATTGGGAAAGGAGAGGGGATGTATTTCACTCTTGCACAGTGGGGAATCCTTTCTGTGCTGTGCAAGGTGCTGAAACCATTTGAAATTGTGACGTGTGAAGTGTGTGCAGCTTCAGCCAAGTCATTCCCTTATTTAGACTATTGGAAAAGCAGCTTGACAAACTGAAGGAGGAGACGAAAGGAAGCAATTCCGCAAAGTATGTTGGCCTTGTAGATCAAGTACTTAATTCACTTCGCAATGATCCAAGAGTAATTAAAATCTTGAACTCTGATCACTACATTTTGGTGACTGTGCTTGATCCAAGGTTTAAGACATACATTGATTCTTTGCTTCAAAATGAGCGAGATGTGAACCTTTGCAAGGAGCTATTGGTCAGCAAGTTGTCCGCTGAACTGGGGCTTGGCTTGATGATGTGTCCTCCTTCAGATTGTCAGGCAGCTGCTGCTCGTAAAAAATTTAATTTTCCAAAGCGAAGCAGGGAAGACGCAGGGGGCAGACCAGAACAGTTTGACATCCTGGCTGGTTTGAAAGATTTTTCAAAAAAATGGGTGACCTTGCCCATAACTCCATCCAATCTGAGTATTAACATGCAAAGTGGATGATAATTTTCAATTGATATGGAAATGTCAGACAGTCCCTTTCCTTACTGGGAAGAAAAGGTTTTGGAAACCCATGTACAAACTTGGTTTGCAATACCTAAGCTGCCCACCCTCCAGTGTGTACTCTGAACGAGTATTCAGCACAACCCAAAACCTAGTCAGTGATCGATGTAGGAGTTTACTTCCAAAAAATGTGGAGAAGATGATGTTCATAAAAATGAACTACATCATCCACGAGGAAGGCCTTTACCATCAAAGACATCCAAGCACTGACAGTTCTCTAATGGCGGATTCCAGCGGCGATGAATTAATAGTCTGTGATGATGATGTACACACTGATGAGGGTGAGGATGATGCTGAAGATGATGACGATAACATCTTTTTAAAACTTTCTATATAAGTGTTGGGTGTAATCTACCCCCAAACAGGAAAGGCACTTGGGGCATTTCTATATCACGTAAAGTCATGAAAGGCTGCTGTTTTGTCAATTTCACGATAAGGGTATGGTGTCATACACAGACAGACACCGAACTGCCTTTGTCCATTTCTATTTTTATTGTACAGTCTATATCGGCTGTTTTTTTTCTATTTAACTACAAGTGGAGGTGGGGGAGCTGATGCAGACAGAAAACAAACTGCCTTTGTCTGTTTCTTTTTATATTTAACTATAAGTGTAGGGTGTAATATACACCCAAATACGATGGCTGCATTGCCAATAGGCTAAGATGGTGAGGAAGACAATCAGGTTTGTGTGTATAATTAAGGACGGCCTACCAGGGATTAAACTGTTTTTTTTTCCTAAGTTATAAACTTTAGAATTACCTTACTTATCCAAGAAACAGGTGGAGCACTAAATTAGGTTATAGGCCAAAAAAAAATAGATTTTTAAACAAAAATTGCTAAGCAAAACCAAAACACGCAAGGGCGGTTTTGCCAAAATTAAAACCAAAACACAAAGGTAATTCCAGATCCAAAACCAAAACACGGGGGTCAGTGACCATCTCTAGTATATACACTACGTGCATTTTTAACAAAACAAACATTATATTTGTTCTGCATTTGTTAATGAATCAGGCCCATACTATGCAGGACTATTAAAGGCAAGCAAAAGTACTGTATCCTTAATACTGAAGATTTAGGCAGTTAAGACAATGATTTTACCATTAGAAATATACCTAAAGGGCCTGATTCATTAATGAACTTAAATTAAGAAGTTTCTTGTTTAAGTCTCCTGGACAAAACCATGTTACAATGGAAGGGGTGAAAATTAGTTTTCTGTTTTGCACATAAGTTAAATACTGACTGTTTTTTCATGTAGTACACAAATACTTAATAGCTTATTTGTACACTGAAATTTAAAGTTGATATTTGTGTGCTACATGAAAAAAGAGTACGAGAAAGGCCACAAGTCAGGAATTGAACTCATGACCCCATTGTTAGGAGGTGGATTGGCTAACCACTAAGGAAACATTCATTTTGAAAAAAAGAGTGAGAAGCTCAATACAACATGCGTGCTACAGATGCAAGTGCTAGATAATAGTACTTAAAAAACAAACAAACAACACAGCCACTCTTCCTTATTATCCATAAATAAACAGCAGTTAACATCTGCACAGGTACCTTTAGTGGTTAGCACTGGCGTCACAAGTTCAAATACCAAACATGTCCTTAGCATCTGTGTGCAGCTTTCAGCTGTGAATCATTAAGGAAACAAGCACAACAGGAGCTTTGGCCAAACCAGGCTTTTTTTATACAAAATTGCAAGGTGTACAATTAGGATACTATTTAAAGTAATGGTTTGTTTTCATGTAACACACAAACACTTGTTAGCTTGATTTTTACTCTGTCGGTCAAACGTAATCTACTACATGCTCTACCACAATGAGAAATCTGTCTTCCTTTTTTAGATGTATCTCCCCCTCAAAGGCCACTTTCTGAGGGCAAGATGCATTTGGAATTTTATACATTGTTTTACTCTCAAAAAGGAAGATGCCCCACAGGTCACATTCACATTACTATGTGCATGCTGACATCTATTACTATGAATGGCCTAAGACTCAGAGGGGGTGGGTTGATTTTTAGGGGTCTGTCTTGGACTAAAATGCAATATTGTCTTGAATCTTTGTTTTTGCTCCATCTATGGCTTGTATGTGTTATGTTATGTACTCAGCTTTACACAAAAACAATGCAGACCACAGTGAAGCAGCACAGTGGTTGATTTGCTTGCACTACTGTCTTATAGCACTGAGGTCACAAGTTCACTTCCAAACCATACCATGCCCTTATCTGTGTGGAGTTTGTTTGGTCTTTTGCATGTTAGCATGGGTTTACTCTGACATTATAAGTTGATGTACACTATGCTTTTTTGATAATTTTAATAGGACCTCATATTTCACATTAACCTCCCCCTTCAATGCAAGATGGTTTGGGAAGGTGTTATTTTGGTTTCCATTTAGCATATAACTTTATTAATGATTCAGGGCCTCCGGGCACCTTATGTGTATGATATTACTATGAATGGCCTATCTTTTGGAGGGGTGGTGTGGTTGTGAAATGCAATTAGCATCTGCCAACCTCGTTTTTTTATCTCCTGCTTGTATGTTATGTCCCCATCTGGTAAAGAAAAACACTGCAGCCAACACTGGGTCTGCACGGTGGGATAGTGTGCAGCACCTCTGCCTTCCAGTGCTGGGGTCATGAGTTTGTTTCCTGCCTTATGTGGAGTTAGTGTTCTCCACATGTTTGTAGTAGTAGCTTAATTTGCTGCTAACAAATTGACAACAGTCAGTTTGTGTTATGGCTTTGAAATTGCAATCTCTGTTGGGATAATAAGGCCTGCTCTGTACAATGAGGCAGAATTAGTGGTGCTTTATAAATAAATATTGCAAATGATGTTGTAAGAAAATCTTTTAATTTTTTTTTTTTGGGACCTATATATTCGTTAATGCCCTAATACCCACATGCTGTGCAAATGTACTATATTAATAAAGATACACACGCCAATGATTGTGTTTGAATATATGAACAGAAAGCTATAATACCAAAAAAAATATAAAAAAACGAAACTTAATAACTATACAGGTCATCTAATAAAATCATTTGCGCCTGATACAGGCATATATTTCACTCTGTGAAGGCGGCTGCCGCGGCCTGATGGACATGTGTTCAGGAACTGAAAATGGGAACAAAAACAACAAATATAATTAGTTTACTTGATTACCGAATGTTGAAAACACAGGAGTTAGCAGAGACGTGTACTGCTACATAGCATTCAAATTACAGTCTAATGATATGCAAAATACATTAGGAGCAAGAGCCCTAAGGCTTTTTGGTTGCAGAATATAATATAATTATATTATTTATTTATATATATATATATATATGTTTTCCATAAATACGTTGTATGGCCATCATGATGGAAAACTGTGATATTTTTAAGTCTCTCTAGTTTAATTGACCATGTGTGAAATAATGTTTTTTTAAACAGTACAATGGACGTCTAAATGTTAGAAAATTATGTCAATCCTTTTGGGTCAATGCTTACCATCCACCAAGGCATCTGCGTCTTGGGTGTCTGCCGCCACCCCAGCTTCCTCCACTGCCTCCAACATCTCCTCTTCCTCTTCCTCCACCTCAACCCTGGCCGCTGGGGCACCATGGCTCTGATGGCCTGTTTGAATAAGTAGAACACATTTTCTTGAAAAATGATCTACCTGTTGCACAGTTACCTAAAGGTAATCATATAATGTGAACTGACATTGAGCTCCTCCAAGAACTGTGGTTTGCGCAGCCGTAAATCACTCCACCGCCGCAGCAGTTTTACTAAAGACCTGCAGTGGTGTAATTGCAGCCATATGAATTGGCAAATCATTCGGTAGGGCAACAACTTTATTTCATTAGTCACGTATCTCCCACTGGGCATGCGATCCATGACCTCCGCCAATACACACAGCTCTCTACCGGCAAAAGTAACGGACCTCATTTTCCTTCTTAGCTCTACCTCTTAATATTTTAAAGTATTCAACTGTGTCCTTGGTTCTGTAAGTACGTGTGAGGGCATGCTTACATCAGTCGCGGTTCTCTTTGCAAAATGTCAGCTTCTCATTCATTCCTCCTATCCAAGCAAACAGGGTAGCCCAATGGAAATAGTACTCCATTTGCAATTTCAGGCACTAGATTTATAAGTGTGCTAGTTTTTGACAAAGCTGAGTTGTAAATGCAAGTGTATGAATAAAGTGTAACATTTTGAGGTAACTACCTAAACTATTACCTAAAACTATTATTACCTAAACTACCTAACTACTAAAAAGCATACAGTAATTTACTTATATTTTAAAATAGGTTTCTGAAATTTTAAACTTAACTTGGTGATATGGTTTCGATAAGGTTCAAAGTAACAATTTTTGGGCCCTTATTTGCCTCATGAATCTGCTCCTATCTTCCTCACAAATTTACAGAAAAATTTAAAATTTTAGGCAATACACAGGGTAGAGTGGTGTTATTTACATCTATGAGACAAATGCAGAAAGACAGTGCTTTTCAATGGATAGTGCTGAAATAAATAGGACAGAAAAAACAATGTACATTTGGGAGTCGTTGGCGTAGAGATGGTAGTTTAGGACAAATTACCAAATTAGTACCCCAACACAAGAGATGTACAATATTAAAGTGCAACATTTTGCCCAAAAAGGAGCCTTGTAACACCTCAATAGAGAGTGAGTGAAAAGAAGAATGTGCCAGATGTGGGTACACTACAGGAGTGGTTATAGAGGTAGCAAGTGACCCAGGAGAGAATGGGGTCTAGATGTACAATGGAGTGAAGGATGTGTAGGAGAAGAGGGTGTTAATCAGTGTCCAAAGCAGCAGAGAGTTACAGGAGAATAAGTATTGCAACAAAAAAACAATTACATTTATTTATAGACACAATTAGTTATCAAATTAAACATGAGAACAAACTGAAAATAACTCCTTTGTTAACTAAAAAATAATAAACACATGCATGTTGTTTTAATCCCATTGGTTAGAAGTGTTGCAAGGCAGGTCATGCTGGAACCCATAATGCCTGTCTTCTTTCTGTTTAAAATATAAGAAAAAGCAATCAACCTTAGTCCATTTGGAAATCAAAAATTAAATTACTGTCCTTTGTACACACCTGTACTGTCAAGCAGTAAATCTACAATTTGTAGCCTTAACTGTAACACAGGTCGCCCAATAATCAAAAAGAAATAATATAACTAGATACTTACAAGCTGCAAAAGGCAACTCTTCCATGTCTTGATCCTTCTGCATGAAATGAAACTTGCCAATCCTCTTTGATTTCTGAATATTTTTCACGTGAGCCAGACACGTCCCTGTTAATTTCAATTTTGCAGAATTCAAAAGGTACACTTTTGTTTAAGTCCAAACTATCTGGTGCCTGCATTTGTATATGTTTATAAAAATGAAACAGGCCTTTACTTTCATCACAATACAATTTTTTTTTTTTTTCAGATGACAGATATTTCAAAAAGTTTAATATAAACCATATTTGAAAACATTTTTACCTTGCAAATCAATGTTGAACCACAAGTGTCCTGCCTCCACAGTTTCTGGAGGGCTGGGAATCTGTTGAATAAACATGCACCATGGAAAGTTTCAAAAACCATATATGATTTTAATTAATAGATATTAGGTTGAAAAGCTTCACAACACCATTTCCCCCCCCCCCCCCCAGAAAAAAAAAAAAAGGAAAAGAAAAACCAAAACAGGTTGGTTACAATTTAGAAGACAAATAACACACACATTAAAATGCACATTACATATGAAAATATAGATGCACTGTTATTGCATAACATAAAATATTTTACAAGCATTTAAATTGTCTATAAAACAGTAAACTAAAATATAACTCTCAATACAAATAAAAGACCACTATACAAATCCCCAGCAGATAAACACACTATAGAGTCCTAACCAACTTCAAGTGTGCATGAAGCAGTCTTTTATAGTGGATTGTAATGAGACAAGTATATGCAGGTGTATAGGCCCACTGAGGTATCAGATGACGAGTTCTGATGCTGGGTCTATGCAACGCTGGTTAAGAAAATCTGTTGTTTCCTTTTATACTGATTAAAACATGTTTGTGTTTATTTCTGAATGCAAATTATTCTGATATGCATTAGCATAGACTTTATTATTTTAATTTTTAAAAACCAAAACATGATCCTTTAGATCTGTTACTAATAATGTGTGTGCAATTGTTAATTTAATTATGGTCATTAACACTTTAGGATGCCACTAGTGCACTCAGCGCTCCATTATGACATACATTAAGGCAGGTAGAAAGGATAACTAGAATATATAGCTGGGATATACAATATATATTCAATATAATATGTGTAATAGTTGTTCCACATATTACAGAGAACATATCTGTGTAGCAGAACAAAATGCACTAATCAGGCATAAAAAACACAGCAAGCTTTACTCAATACACCAAGCAGCAGCGGTTGCTATAGTAAGCTGACTCATTCCGGCATTTAACCAAATCCCCAAATAACAGCACCTGTTGACAATCACTTTACATTGCAATTTATTACAATTGTGGCTGTAATTAAAAAGAGGTTGCTTTTTAAAAAAAATACACAATGTTTAATGTTTGAGCTACATATAAAATATTTTTTAGTTTTTGAAAAATTTTTTTTTTTCCTGGTGAAGTGTATTAAGATGTTTGTTGTGCATATTTTGTTGTGATGGTTTAAATGCATTTAGAACAGTTTATTGTTGTTACTCAGTGCTGCTGCTGTAGCTGGTTTGGATTTAAACATGACCCTGAGTTTCCTTTAGTTTCAGCAAGGAGTTAAGATAAAACTCAAATTAACTATCCGACTTATCCGGAGGTAAAGCCTACTCTTCTTAAGTCAGTACCAATAACGCCTATTCTTCTTAACCTATTTAAGATCTCCCCTTACTCCCCTCCCATTCCCAACCTTTTTTTCTTAAGTGGTTAGAAAATGTCTTTAGTGCAGTTATGATGGAATTTCACCTAAACTTAAGAAAATCTTAGTTTACGCAACGGATTATAATGCATTTCCCTTCTTATCTCCCTTTTCTGGGCATGCTCAGTGAAGATTTTCTTAAGATCCTCAAAAAACGGCAGTTAAGATCACTAATGAATCAGGCCCTTCATTACTGTATTGTTTAATTGTTGTTTTATCATACCCCCAAATCCTTCCCCAATAAATGCCTATACTGAGAAGGCAGCAGTCTATCAAGATGATGATGATGTCTGGCGTATTAATAGCTTAATGATATGCTTAATATTATAATGTTTTATTCATCCTCACAACTGTGCTATTTATTATGTGCTATATAATTGAACTGTTGTTTTACTATGACTATTTTAGCCGTATTCACTTTGGAGCTTATTTAAAGTTGTAAGAAACATCAAATTTGCTCCTTATATGCTTCTAAAATGTTAACTGAATAGGATTATTTAACAAAACAACTTCATCAATACCTAGTGTAGGATGAAAATGTAAGATATGTTTCACTTTCCCCAATACTGGATGTGGCGTGAGATAAAATAAATCATTATGACAAAAATGTTGTAATGGTAAAACCAAGTAAAAGCTATGTAAGATCAGTAGTCAACATCATTTAATTGTTTTAATTATTTCACTCTGCAATCATCTCTGTGATACGACACCTCCTTTCAAATCGAAAAATGTGATTATATGTTTAAATATAAATTTGGAAAATAGTGTCTGGGTGTTTTTTTGAAAATCAATATTTTATATCAAAGGACTATAAAACACAGATTTAATTAGTAAAGATAATAAGCCAATAATGAAACAATGTAATATTTTATCATTAATTAGACAAAAGGAACACATTTTACGTCATAAAAGATTTGTAGTTGCTTTAAATTGCTTGTTACATCTTTGCAACCTTTGTTTGAAATGGAGGAACAGATCTGAAGACAGATGGCATTTTATGTTTTCTTGCTGTACTTGAGTAGTCACATTTACTAGTGTTTTTTTAGCTGTATCTAGCTTGTACTACATTACTCCTAAACAGTATTTATTTTTGGTCAAATACCGATTTCATGAAAAGGGAACTGAATAGATTTGCTAGCAACAGCTGTATTGCTAGTTTCTCAAACAACTAGTAGTCTGACTTCTAAAAAGCATACCTCATTTACAGTCATGGCCAAAAGTTTTGAGAGTGACTCAAGTTTTGGTTTTCATAAAGTTTGCTACTTCAGTGTTTTTGTCAGATGTTGCTATGGTATACTAAAGTAAAATTACAAGCATTTCACAAGTGTCAAAGGTTTTTATTGACAATTACATTAAGTTTATGCAAAGAGTCAATATTTGCAGTGTTGACCCCTCTTTTTGAAGACCTCTGAAATGTACCCTAGCATGCTGTCAATCAACTTCTGGGCCACATACTGACTGATGACCACCCATTCTTGCCTAATCAATGCTTGGAGTTTGTCAGAATTTGTGGGTTTTTGTTTGTCCACCCGCCTCTTAAGGATTGACCACAAGTTCTCAATTTGATTAATGTGGGTCTGGGGAGTTTCCTGGCCATGGATCCAAAATTTTGATGTTTTGATCCCAGAGCCACTTAGTTATCACTTTTATCACTTTTGCCTTATGGCAAGGTGCTCCATCATGCTAGAAAAGGCATTGTTCGTCACCAAACTGTTATTGGATGGTTGGGAGAAGTTGCTGTTGGAGGATGTTTTGGTACCAGTCTTTATTCTTGGCTGTGTTCTTAGGCAAAATTGTGAGTGAGCCCACTCCCTTGACTGAGAAACAAACCCATACATGAATGGTCTCAGGATGCTTTACTGTTTACATGACACAAGACTGATAGTAGCGCTCACCTTTCCTTCTCTGGACAAGCGTTTCTCCAAATGCCAAAAACAATCTGAAAGGGGATTCATCAGAGAAAATGACTTTACCCTCTATACCTTTTGCAAAATATCGGTCTATGTTTTTTCTGGAGAGAAGTGGTTTCTTTGCCGACCTTCTTGACACCAGGCCATCTTCCAAATTCTTTGCCTCACTGTTATTAAAGTAATTTTATCGTTTTAAAATAAGCATTGCCAAATCAATTGTATGTGTTTCCAAAGCACAACGTGATTTATTTTAGCATATGTAAATAGTCAACAATTCCATACATTATTATATAATGATACAGTACAGTACAGCCAATACCAAAAGATAAGTACATACCAATGCTATCGCATGCGCTCGCTGCGCACCCACGGGACCCGGTGGACAGTATATCTGTTAGAATACTGTGTCAGAGTTGACTGAGAGCCAGGGGGTGTGCAGCTATGATTATATATAGTAAAGTGTTACACTTGAACAATAGAGATGATGTAGATTGTTTCTATAAGTCCAGATGTTGGGTGGGTCCAGGGTAAACAGGTCATAGGCTGATTCAATCTAAGGAATCCAAAGGTGGGGGTCGTCTCTCCACTGGGGTTTGCTCCTTTCATAGCCAGCATCATACAAAAGGTTTATTCCCTAATATCAATAACTAAAGTATGCAATGTGCGATCTCTTCACCAACTGCACCGGACAGCTGCTGATGAATAGGATTTTAGTATGATACCAGACATGCCACCTTTCCCACAACCTGAACCATATATATCACTGATGTGTACGTATAATAATTATGTATATATTTATATATATACTACTAATAAACCAAATATTATCTGCTCATAAATTACAGTGTGACGAAACCAATATGAATATGAATTATATAAATAACTAAATGTAGTAATGCGAGTGTGTGCGTGCGTATTTTACCGTGCGATCGCATCACGCCACGTGTTACGTGGCGTACGCTTCGCAATCGCACGGCAAACCAATATTAAACCAATATACTTTCGTTCATCCAATTATACGACTTCGACACTGTGCATGCAGATGCACTCACACCTGCCTGCTGCCATTTCTGAGCAAGCTTTGCACTGGTGGTGCCCGATCCTGCAGCTGAATCAACTTTAGGAAACGGTCTTGGCGTTTGCTGGACATTTTTGGCTGTCTTGAAGCCTTTTTCACATCAATTGAACATCTCTCCTTGAAGTTCTTGATGATCTGATAAATAGTTAATTTAGGTGGAATCTTACTAGCAGCAATATCCTTGTCTGTGAAGCCCTTTTTGTGCAAAGCAATGATGACTGCACATGTTTCCTTGCACGTAAACCATGTTTAACAGAGGAAGAACATTGATTTAATGCACCATCCTCCTTTTAATGCTTCCAGTCTGTTATTCTAACTCGGCATGGCAGAGTGATCTTCAGCCTTGTCCTCATCAACACTCTCAACTGTGTTAATGATAGAATCACTTACCTGATGTCAGCTGGTCCTTTTTGGCAGGCTGAAATGCAGTGGAAATGTTGTTTTTGGGATAAAGTTGATTGTCATGGCAAAGAGGGACTTTGAAATTAATTGCAATTCATCTGATCACTCTTCATGACATTCTGGAGTATATGCAAATTGGCATCATAAATACTAAGGCAGCAGACTGTGTGAAAAATAATATTTGTATTATTCTTAAAACTTTTGGCCCTGACTGTACAGTTACTTTTACCATGCACACACAAAAGGTTATTTACAAATGCAGGGCATTTCTGTCCAAATTCATAACTAAAGATACAAACGCCCACATCTGGGTGTTCGAAACTGCTCCTGGTAAATCAATCTGGGTCTTTTTAGTTTTTGTATTTGCCTAGATATATGCATGGTGGGAACTGTAACATTTTAATTTCAGTCTTGCTGCTACCACTTTTATCATCTTCCCAGCATTCATTCAAATCAACTTTTCCATTGTCACACAGTGCAGCCAAATTCAGTGGCAAAACTACAGAGAGTGCAGCCTCTAGAGAGGTGAGGGCCCTACAATTAGAGTATGCCCCTCCGTCTGAGGACTCTGATCAGCTTTGAAAAGTTAAGTTGTGCATGCATTGATGGAGGCAAGAGCGACATAGCCTAGTCCCTTTACAAATTTTGCTATGGGGCCCAGTGATGCACTGTTCTTCCCTTGACCACATTTACACCTAAGATTGGAATGAGCCTCAGGACTGTCTTTGTTTATTACTCCTGTATGTTTGAATAGTTTTCCTTACATTGCTCAATAGATTCACTTTTCCTTAAAAGTGCTCCTGTAAGGTGTCTCAGAGAAAGTAAGAAGACTCATTATTACATAAATCTTTTTTAAATAATCTTGTCTCACAAAATAAAATTTAATTTTTACATGTGGATGCATAATTAGACAAATTCCACCCAGCTCCTCCATTCTCAAGAAAATTTTGCACCCCTGAAGTCAGGGCTGGTGCTGGCATTTCCAGTATCCCCTGTCTGGAATTTTGTGCATGATTATTAAGTAAAATCAATGTCTGGTGCCATATATATATATATATATATATATATATATATATATATATATATATATATAGATATATATATAAAATCTTGTAGGTTTGATTTATATAACATATTATTTCTCATTAGATTTAATGTTTCTTTATTAACTAATGACAAGGTTAATTTATTGGCATCAGAAAGATTTAACTTATTATTATAAATCATTGACACAAGAAACCTTTAACTTATTACTATATTACTATAAATTGCCTAAATGCCTGTTAAATCTGGTTTAATGAGGCTGTATAGAAGCGATTCATAACATGACCACAGCTTAAATACACTTACAGTAAATTATTAATTCATATGCCAATGGTAAAACTTTCTTTCTTCCACTTTCAACTGGTTATCCCTTGTTTTTAGTATGAAAAGTTCATTAGACAGGTCTTTGCACTGAACTTGGATACACTTACATATTTGCATTCACTCACTTTTAAGGCACCTTTTTTCTAAAGAAAACAAATCTAATTTTTCTAACCTTTCCTTATAGTTTACACTGCCATTCCATTTATTAATAAGATTGCACGCCTAAAAATCCTCATCTAACTCCTCTTCTATATCTTTCCTGTAGTAAGGCGCACAAAAGTAAATGCTATGATCAAAATGCAGCCAACTAGTACCATTGTACTAATACTATGTTTGCATCATCTATTTATTCATCCTAGCATTTTAGGCTGGTAATACTATGTTTGCATCACTGTTTATTTAGTAATTAGAAACATCTGGACCCCGTAGCAAAAATGTGATGGAATCCTCTAATCCAATATGTCAGAGTACTAACTGCATTAGAATCAATGTGGCAAATTCGTCTGGATTAAATATATAGTAATTTTATGCTTATTATTTTCCAAATTATATAAATTCCTGGATACATTCAATATCAAGCTATACAAAATGTTTGTACTGCAGGTCCATATTTTCCTCTGAGGTAAGGACCCCTGTGCTAGCAAGTCCCATTGCAGTTATATAGGCCTTTGCCCCATGTACTTCTCCTCATTTTTATTCCATATAATGTGCATGTAGCATAGTTATTGCCATGGCCTATGTGTATAATCCTTCATCTATGTACATTACATTTAATATGCCATTTTATTGTGTAGCTTGCTATTTTGTCTAAGATTATCTGTAGCAACTTACAATTCAGTTTCATGTTAGTAACTCTACGTAGCTTACTGTCATCAGAAAATATGGACAATTTATTGCCTGTTCTGACTACAAGGTCAATAATAAACATATTTAAACACAAAACTGATCCCTGTGGGAAACCACAATAAATATTAACCCAATCTAACCATATTCCACACTTAACTATCATTTGCCTTCTATCCTTCAACTAATTCTCTATCCATGTAGTCATACATACTTTTTCACCCAGACTTTGTACTTTCATCCTATGTATGTATTAAAGTAATTCTATTGTTTTCAATAAGCATTGCATAGGCGATTGTATTGTGTTTCTAACGCACAAAGTGATTTATTTTAGCAGATGTAAATAGTCAACAATTCAATACATTATTATATTATTATACAGTACAGTACAACCAATACCAAAAGATAAATACATACCGCTTGTGCTACGCTGCGCTAACCACTGGCACTAGTGGACAGTGATTCACCTTTGAATTCTGTGATCAGTGAAGACTGAGGCTGGTGGGGGTGCAGCTATGATTATATATACAGTACAGTGTTACAGAGTGAACAATAGAGATGACGTAGCTTGTTTCTATTGGTCCAGACGTTGGGTGGGTCCAGGGTAAACAGGTCATAGGCTGATTCAATCTAAGAAATCCAAAGGTGGGGGTCGTCTCTCCAGGGGATGTGAGCATTTCATAACCAGCATCATAGAAAGGTTTATTCCCTAATATCAATAACTAAAGTATGCAATGTGCGATCTTTTCGCCGACTGCACCGGACAGCTGCTGATGAATAGGGTTTTAATATGATACTAGACATGTCACCTTTCCTATTATCTGAACCATATATATCACTGAAGTGCACATATAATCATATTATATAAACTAATAATAAACCAAATACTATCTGCTCATAAATTACTGTGTAATGGATCCAATATGAATATGAATTACATAAATAACTAAATGTTGTAATGCGAGTGTGTACGTATTTTACCATGCGATCGCCGTATGCCACGTGTAGCGTGGCATACTGAGTGCAATCGGCCAATAAAACAATATCAACCAATATACTTTCGTTCATCCAATTATACGACTTCGACATATGAAACTGAACATCATTGGACACTTTTACAAAATACAAATATATGAGATCAATAGCACAACTAAGATCTTTCTAAGTTGTGACTGATCATTCAAGAAATTATTTTCTGAAATAAAATGTATTTGAACACAGGCATACGTGCAGTTACAATAGTTTTTTTAAAAACGCGGGTTACATTCAAGATTAATCAAGCACTATGTGTAGTTTTTTGTTAACATAAATCACTCTGGTTTCTTGTAGAAAGTAGAGATGCTCACTGACCCTCATGTTTTGGTTTTGGTTTTGGATCTGGATTACCTTCGGGTTTTGGTTTTGCCAAAACCGCCCTTGCGTGTTTTGTTTTTGTTTTTGTTTCACTTTTTTGAAAAAATGCCACTTTTTGGGGGCGAAAATGACATAATTTAGCTATTATTTTGTACCTACATTATTATTAACCTCTATAACACTAATTTCCAGTCATTTCCAGTCAATTATTAGTACCTCACATGTCACAATATGATTTTCATATACTTTTCCCCAAAAGACTGTGCCATAGCTCACCCCCAAATAGTTGCCAGTGTTCAGTGCTTCAACAGAAGTAATTGGCCTTGAATTTATTTTTCAAAGTTTCCACTCACATTGTATTGTGCCATAGCATTATTAATAGGCCTGGCAGTGTTCTTTAAAGTGCAGTGACATTGTCCTGTGCCATCGATATGGATTCACACCAGTCGAGAACAGACCAGGAGCACCAAGCAGCTGCTGGCACCAGTCATGATGATAGGAATACCTGTACGTCATCTGCTAAAGCCTATGTTAAAGACTGAGGTGCATAGTGTTTTTAAAGTGAGGGAAACCCAAATGTAAAAAGCTAAATTTTCCTTGGTAAATTAAGAAACACCTGTAATCAAGGCAAAGTTAACTGCAGAAAAAAATTAAATTGCCAACATGCCATTACACACGCAGTGGCAAGGAAAGAGTCAGGCCTTTCCGTATGAGTGCTAGTTCTGCAACTTTCCTTGAGGCATCTTCTTGTAAGTTCAGTCATGACGATGCAAGACCTTGCAGCAAGGTGCCTTTGTGGTGTTCTTCCATAGTCCTAAAACATGTAACTAGTCGGTTAAATGGCTGCGTTTGTGTGTGTGTGTCTATGTTAGGATTTTAGACTGTAAGCTCCGAATGGGGTAGGGACTGATGTGAGCTAACATAACTTATAACTATATCTTATAACTATCTACATAACTAACATAAATTATAACTATATCTTATAACTATCTACATAACTAACATAACTTATTATATCTTATAAATATCTGCATAACTAACATAACTTATAACTATATCTTATAACTATCTACATAACTAACATAACTTATAATGGTTTCTGCTTCGTTCTCATCTGCTCTGTACAGCGCAGCACAATTACTGGCACTATATATTTAGCTGCTGATGATGAGGATGATAACAGGGACCTGCAGAAGATGCTGTTTGTGGCTGGAAAAATTTCTGGACTTTACCGCCATTCTCCAACAGCATGTAGGAGATTGCAGCAGCATGTACCCAAGTACGTCACATTTTTCCGAAGTAGGCTACTCTGTGTATCAGCGGCTTCACTAAGAGGCATACAGCTGACAATCTGTTACAAAAAGTAAGGGATGTCATTGCAACATAGCTAATCCTGCTTGGACTCTACTGACGATATGTGATTTCTGATAACGGCACCAATATTGTTAGAGCATTGCAGCGGTGGGGAATTCCATCACATTTCTTGTTTTGCTCACACAATCAACTTGGTGTTACAGAACTTTTAAAAAATGACAATGACATGCAGGAGATGCTGTTTGTGTCCCGAAAAATTTAGGGTCATTTTTGGGATTCTTCAACAGCATGTAGGAGAATGCAGCAGCTGCAAGAAGACTAGCATTTGAGGGGAATGTAGTTTAGTTCGTGAAGTAGTCACCTGTGAAGAGAGTGCAGACACGATTAGTTTGAGTCAAGTGATTGCCTTAATTACACTTTTTGAGAGGCAGCTAAGAGAAATTTTACATATTAAATAAAACTAAGTAAATCTGCTAACTATATTGTAATTGTATATCTAGGACTTAATTCACTTCACCAGGATCCAAGAGCTATCAACATCTTGTGATGATGTCTACTCCTTCAGTTTCTCTGCCATCTGCTTCTCGGAAAAAACGTAGCTTTCCCAAGACACCCAGTGGTGATGCAGATAAGTCAGCACAACATTTTCACATTTGCTCTGCTGTAAAAGAATTGCTCAAAAATCTTGACAGCTCTGCCATAAAATGAACTACAAATTCCATGAGGAAGGCCATTATCGGCAATTATATCAAAGTACACAGAGTTCTATGGTGGTGGATTCCAGCGGGGATGAATTAGTATTGTTTGAGGAAGATTAGCACTGAACCCTGTACCTCTCCTGTTTCTGAGTGAGCTATGGTACAATAAAATGTAACTGCAGATTTAAACCAAGCCAGACAGGTCTATAATTTCTATTTCAGCAATTACAATTAGCAATGGAGCAATGGAGCTCTTCTCTTTGGGTGTTATTTATATAATGCAGTACAAATTGCCTTCAAATTCTACAGACAAGACTGCTTGTCTTCCTCTTAATCACTGACTCTTAGCAATTGAGCACTTGTCTTTGGGTGTATATTAGACCCTACACTTTGTAGTGCAAATTCAGAAAAAAGGAGTGCAATGACTGGTATATTAGGATTTTAGCAATGAGAAATTCTGCTCTTCTATAAGGGTGTATATCAGACCCTACACTTTGTAGTGCAAATTCAGAAAAATACAGTGCTATATTAGGATTTTAGCAATGAGAAATTCTGCTCTTTTATAAGGGTGTATATGAGACCCCAAACACTTTGTATTGCAAATTCAGAAAAATTACCACCCTCCTATTTTTACTCTATCACTTTGCCTGCTCTATACTGTGACCTAACCCTTCTCTGTCCCTCTCTCAAATGGCACTAGATCGCAGTGGAGGTGGGTATTTATTGATTCCAAAATTCGCAATATCCAAGATCCGATGACGTCACAATGATGTTTTTGCCTTGTTTTGGAATCCGAATAGGCGCGAGAGTAGGCTCGGTACTCAGAACCCCAAAGTTCGGGTGGGTTCAGTTTCAAGGAAACCAAGCCGCCCATCTCTAGTAAAAAGACACATCATTTCAACCTATTCTATTTATTTTTAATAGGTGCTAATCACAGTCACATGGCATAAGATGCAATGAGCAGAGAGATTTTAAAATAGTCCTCTTCAAAGCATGCTCATTTTTAGTGCAGTCCCCACTGAAGAGGTTCACACTCTTGTTGGGATTGAGCTTGAGACACTATGGGCCTGATTTTGAGTTATGAGCAAAGCAAAGTAAAGGAGCAACTTTGCACCTGGACAAATCATGTTACAATGTAAGGGGAACAAATCGACTTATTTTTTGCACACAAAGAAAATTCTAGCTATTTTTTCATATAGCACACAAATAGTGGATAGCTTTACTTTTATACTGAAATAAAAGTTAATCTATGACATGGCGTATGCCAACTATAAATCTGTCCCTACATTTTAAATTTACCTCCCCCTCTAATGCAACATGGTTTTTCCAAGGTGCCTATTTGCTCCTTTTCTTTGCTTTGCTCCTAACTCAAAATCATCTCCACCACATAATTATTTTGCAAATTGAAAACTGAGCTATAGAATGCCCTGGAAAGACTATACACTTAATGTTACAGGGGTACAAAAGTTTATTTAAAAATAAAAAGTCTATGTTTGATTACAGCTTTTTAATTCCTTTAGCACGTGTGGGTGAATGTCATGTACTTTATCTTTTCTAATCTTGTTTAAATTAAACTGCATCTCCTCCTTTGTTAGATAAGTAACATATAATGGTGGGCATAAGCAATTACTGCACAACCTATTTTCTGACATTGTTTCCTTTTCTTTGTATATACAGATGAAAAAAGCATTCACTTCAGTTTTTTCAATAATTGTTCTCAGTTATTCTTTTAGTTGACCAATATTATAAGTTTTATTTTTCTTGCTGGTTATGTACTTGAAAACCCATTTAGTATTAGACTTGCTATCTTTTTTGATCCATTTTTAACCTTTAATATTTGCTGACCTGATTTCCATTTACATATTTTTCAATAATCCTTGTATTTCCATAATTAACTTTCAATCTATTCTAGTCTTAACAATGTAAATGCTTTTTTCCCCTTATAACTTCCAATTCTTTATTATTTCACTATGTTAGTAATATTTTGTTCCTAAAAATGTGTTGCCATATGGTATTTACTTGCACCAATATTTATTTAATTAAATATCCTATTCGCTGATTGTGCTTTTATTTCAGGGCACATTTTCCCCAGTCCAAATAACTTGAATATTACTCTTAGCTAAACTTTGCCCTTCTAAAACTGAAAGATTTTATGTCTCCATGATAATTTTTTTTACTGAAATTCAAGTCATTAGTTATGATATCGCAATCACTTTTCCCTAAATTACCCCTCACCTGTACAATAGCCTTGATGTGCTCCCACGCTGTTCCGTCTTTTACCACTTGCGAAAGTTAGTTGTTTAACATAGTTAGAATTGTGACAATGCTTTTCTTTTGAATCTTCACTTATTTACACCATTAGAAATTTGTGCAGTATTCTCTAGTAGAAAGAGAGTTAATTAGTCAGGGGTTTAAAGCACATAACTTTTAAAATGCAAATTCAAAGATTACACCTTATACTTGCATTGTGCTAGATCATTTACATTGCATATTGGAAAGAAACTGGATCAGAAAAATTAGATTGTTGAAGAAATGTCTTTTCAGTTTACTTTTAATCTGCTATATATTTTATTTTAGATGTTTTGTTATGTTTTTGTTATGTAACACACAGGGGCGGGCTGACCCGGGGGGCAGGGGGCAGCAGCCCCCCGGGCCGCTCAGTCTTACCGGTGTTAGGGCCGGGGGGTAGGCCGGCCGGCCGCCCCCGGATGCAATATTGTCTATTTTCGCCGGCGGCCACATCACAATATACGTGATACGGCCGCCTCAGCGGACAGGCGGCCGCATCATGTAACACACGATGCGGCCGCATCAGCAATGACGCAGCCGCATCGTGTGTCACGTGATGCGGCCGTCTGTGCGTCCCCCGGACTGACATCTGCCAGCGCGCCCCTGGTAAAACCCATTTCCAAGATGTGCCTATACCAGAGGTGTTTGTAGTAAAATAGTAGCTCTTACCATAGTCTCTAAAGCTCTACCTTAGTTAAAAGACCACTTGGCGTCTTCAGTGTTGTGACTCGCCGGGCTCTCTGTCAGAGTAACTAGATAGATAAATAGGTAGATAGATAGTTAGGGATAGGGTGTTTAGATAGGTAGTTAGTTTAGTTCTTAGATAGAACAGTTTAGGTAGATTAGATAGGCAGATAGATTAGATAGGTACTTAGATAGGGTCAGTTCGGTTCTCTGTCAGAATCTGCCCTCAATCATGCTGTCATTCCTATGTAGTGCCTCACCTGGCCAGCCTGTTTCTCTGAGCCTACTCACCTGGCTTCCTCATTATCACTTGCAGCCTATTGGTTCTGCTATCCTTAAATAGCCGGCTAATACTCTGCAGGATTGGCGGTAATACGTTTACCTTAGTGTTTTGCTCCCTTGTGTTGCCCTGTTTCCTGCTCCTGTTGTTTCCTGCCGGCTTAGTGTATTCCAGTTCCTGACTTCTCTTCATTGGATTTCCCTGTGTACCGACTTGGCTCTGCTTTGACTCTTCTCCTGTGTTGATATCTCGTATACCAGACCTGATTCTGTTCCTGACGATTCTACTATCTACTCACCAGTTCCAGTCAGCTATCTCTTGGACCCCGGTAAAGTCGTGCTCCCAGGCATGGCTCCGGCATGAGCTGCGGCTTCTCTGCTCCTCCTAACCTAATACGGAGACACAGCCCCTGCAGCAGCTCTGTGCTCAGATTTCAACAATCTTCCTTTGGCTCCGGACTGAACCTTGCCACAGGTACTATTGACTGTTTACATATATCACAGTGTGCCTATAATTGTAGTTACCCCTGGCATCCGCCAAGGAACAGTTTCCCTCCAATTTCTGGACTCTCACCGGTACTGTGGGTTGTATTTACCCCTGGCAACTGTCTAAGAACTGTTACCCCTAAATCTCCGGACTCTCACCGGTACTGTGGGTTGCAGTTACCCTTGGCTACTGCCTGCGTTCGGTTTCATCATCTTTACCTATCACTGCAAGTTCTGTTCCACTCCGGACAAACACCGGTACAGAAGTCGCTGTGGATCAGGGGACTTATCTATCAACTGTTCCTTTTTTATTCCAGTAGCCACGAGTGATATATCAGTCTTGACACCATCCACTCGGTGTCTCGCGGACTCTCTTCTGCACTTCCTACTCTACGGCCTCAGTAACTCTATCCCTGGGTTCTCCCCAGTCAGTGCACATCTCACGACCCTCTGTCTGCAGCCAAGTCTGTCCCCACCACTAGGGGCAACAGTGAACACCGGACTTTCAGAGCAGACTCCGGGTTTTGCTGTACTAGCTGGAGGGGTCCCTACATTCAGTGGGTAATGTCCAGGAAAAATACAACACCAATGGGAGACTGAGTGAACCCTCACACCTACTATCTATGACCACAGACACACAAATTAGTTGACTTTAAAAGCCACATCAGCACATTTATTTCTAAACCGTGGGGACCACTAAATGTTTTAACTTTTATAACAAAAATGTACTTTCCAAAAGAAGGTTGCTTTGCTATATGTACATAAAAGGGTCAAGTCAAATAGTGTACCAAACATATTTTTCAGTGCAAAGTGATAAAGACAACAGCAATACATATAAACAATGTTTTAAGCCAGGGGTGTCCAACCTTTTAGCTTCCCTGGGCCACATTGGAAGACGACGAGTTGGTTTGGGCCGCACATAAGATACACTAACAATAACGATAGCTGATCATCCAAAAAACCATAGAAAACATAGTTAACATATATATATATATATATATATATATATATATATATATATATATATATATGAGAAGAAAAGTGATATATATATATATATATATATATATATATATCACTTTTCTTCTCATATATATATATATATATATATATATATGAGAAGAAAAGTGATATATATATATATATATATATATATATATATATATATATCTCACTTTTTTTTCAAATCCCCCTATACTTACCTTTCAATCGCCTTGTTCAAAAAAATCCTCTTTAGTAATTATACTATAATCACTTTTTGTATTGTTGCTATGCAATATCAATAAGGTGCATTTATGCCAGGCATTGTATATCAGGGTGCCCTGACCAGGCCTGCGGTACCTGACATATACATCACTGTGACCCCAAATTGTGACCTGTTTTGCTAATTACACCACTATGTTAGTTAAGGGATAACAACTTATAATGGGCCAAAGAGAAAAATATATAATGCCCCATTAGTATTACAAGTATAAGTATGTAGCAGGGAGATAAGGTCAATGATGCTCCAGGACCAGGTGACTTTTATTCACTTGTCAGCGTCCCTTGAAATAATAAAAAAAATCCCCCTTAACTTACCTTTTAATCGGCTTGTTCTCCTGTCCTCTTCTCTTCTTTTCTCCAATTCTGTGCTGCTGATTGTTCTTCTCGCGCAGGTGACTCCTCTGTGCTGCACTCCGCAATGGATGTTGGGCGTGATGACATCACGCCCGTCATTCACTGCGAGCACCGCACGGAGCAGGAGACAAGGGAGGGAGCCGGAGAACCAGCTGATGTGACCAAAAGGTAAGTATTTTCTTTTCTTTTTTTTGCAGGATTTTTTTTCCATTAATAGTGCCACAACCAAAACTCCTTCTGGGCCACATTTACAGGCGTGCTGGGCCGCGAGTTGGACAACCATGTTCTAGACCTTATTAAACTAAGAGGTACTTCAGGACCACTTATCACTATATCAAGCAGCTAAACACTATTTGTTACTAGAAACCGTATACCATACTCCAATTACACATGCTGTATTCAATAAACATAGGCTGCAAACACACTTAAACTCGCTGAAACAGTGCAATACAAAAATCATGTAATGAGACAGTAATGCAGTAATAAATGTTCAAATCTTTGGTATCCTGTAGCATAAAAGGCACAGATCCTTGCTAACTAGATCCAAGACTTTAGGAACATGAATGCAATTCAGATGAATAAAGAAATTACATAGCTCACTTGAATCACTGGGCTTGGCAGGGCATACAACCAGGGCCGCCATCAGGGGGGTACAGGGGGTACTGGCGTATGGGGCCCGGGCTCACCAGGGGGCCCGCTCTGCTCTAACCCCGGCATCCCCACTGCTGCATTGATCCTGGCTGTCACTGACAGCCAGGCAGCTTTCAAACACAATCGCAGGGGAATGATCGTTCCACCCCTGCGATCATGTGATCCGCCCCCCTCTTCCTGTCAGCTGACTGTGTGTGTTCTGACCTCACACTGAAGTTCCTGCCGATACTATAGGAAGAAGCAGCCTGCAGGAATCAACATGTAGGTAAGTATTTTTATTTTAAAAGAGATGGAGGTACTTTAAGGGAAAAAGCACATAATGGAGGGATAAAGACAGCTAGGATTTACACAGAGATAGAACTGCATTAAGGGCTGAGCACACAAAAAGATTTATTGTTCATTTAACATATATGCAAACCCAGGACAGACTAAGACACCACTTCCACCTGTTAGTGAGGTTATTTCTGGGACCACTGAAAAATCTTCCACACCACTGCCTGATACATGTGTCATTATTAATCAGAAGTGTAGTTATCCAGAGGGTTGGGTGTGAGAGTAGTTTATAAGTGATTCATACTGTATACTGAATTTAACACAGAGTAAGGTACATTACTGTGATTAGCCACCTACACCAGTTAGGAATTGCATGATAATATCTGAATTTAGTAGTAATTATCTTATTAGAGTTAATTGCCTGTTACCGTGATTTACATTGTATGCTCCTACTCCAATCTGCAACTGAGCTGTGTGTATTACATTGTTGTCTAAGTTTGCATCTAATTATCTGCTATTTTACCCAAGCCACTGCACTTCTGCTTATTAACAACCATGCTGTGGTAGTTTGCTCCTATTTACAGGGCGTGTGGCTGGACGTCTGTATATATACACGCAAATTGACCATACCCCCCCAACCCTACCTCTTTTGTCAATCAGGCCAGGGGGTGTGACCACTCCTGATGGCCAAATTTATATCCATAATCCAAGCAAAATAAATCCCTTTGCATTTTCTATTCCACTACATTTTACATCCATATAGACCCATTATCACTAGTAGGAGCGAGATATATATATTTTGTGTGATCTATACCTGCTAACAAGGCTCCTTGTCATAGTGTGATAAAAGCTTTTCCAACTTATTAAGATTTAGCAATAACCTAGGCTAATGCTTAGGATGTCTTGAAGGGTTGATATAATTTGAGATGGAGGTTTAGTTTTTAATAAATACAATATTGAACAAAATTCAAAATTCAAAAATTGTACTTTAAGGGAAAATGCACATAAAGAAAGCAAGGAAATGATGTTGGTGGATATGGTAGCCTAAAACTATGTTAAATTTTAGATTAAATAATATTCATCTCCACACTACTTGATGCACAATCACAAATGATTGCGATGTAGTTCAAGTGATTCAATTTCACAACTATATGGCAAATCCAATCTAACAATAAGTTTATATCTGTGATTGTCCCACAGTCCAAAATAAATCCCACTTCCAATAGCGATTCAGAGCACACAAAGTTTAAATATGCTGCTCTTAGTATTTAATGTAAATTTGTATCAGTAATTGATGATAATGCAGTTCAGCGGGGGGGGGGGGCTTCGGGAAGGGGGGCTGTCGGATGTTGTGCTGGAGGGGCCCTTGCCTGTTTCGTTTGTACTGGGCCCCGCGATTTCTGAAGGCAGCCCTGCATACAACTAGCAGTAATAACATACAGTACAACTTGCAGAATGTTTCCTCCAGAAAAAAAGTATGTTTCTCACAAATTTAAGATCTAACACTCCTTCTACCTCACTTGATATTTCTCAAAATTTTGGTAGAAACTGGTGCAAAGAAAATGGTGACTGCTCCCTTCTATGAAACTCCAATTTCTTTCTTCTCCTGTAGCTACCAGTTTACTCAGTAAAATGCTTCTCTTTTGCATTTAACAAGTTTTTTCTTCTAGATATCTCAATCTAAGATTTCCTGTCTGTCTCTCCCTGCATTACTGCCCTTGAAATCAAAAGACAGTCCTGCAAAAGGGTTTTAAACAAATATCTTCGGGTCTCCCCACAAATTCCCTGTCTAATTAAATGTAGCCACAAATCTCAGTCCAGCAATTAAATAAATAAATGAATAAATAATCTTTACTTATCCCACAGGTTTCTAAATGTTACTTTCAGCACAGCTTCTCTCAGAAATAGTGTCTGTCAGACTGATCCATTCTTCTCCAAACAACCATTTCCTCACATTCCTGAAATTCTTCTATAGTTCCTTCATCATCTTGACTGTGCCTCTGAGTAATGAACCAACTCCTGGTACCACAGCTCAGCTTTCTCCAATTCTTATTCTCTCAATGACTCTGATTTCTGGCTCCCAGCTTTTCTCACAAAACCTCCTCTCAGCTCTCTAGCTCCTCCTTCCTCTGCTTTCCCGACCTCACACATATTTTTCCCGCACCTGCCAGCCTTTGTGTTTCCCTCTGAACTCTGTCCCTCTCCAAGGCAATGTGGGGATGTAGTTTCCAAGCAGTCTCTCTGTGTCCTGTTTCACATGTGCTGCCTGTCACAGGCACCTGTGCTACACTTAATTGTGTTTTAAAGTTTTTATTAATAATAGGAGAATTACAAAAAATAAAACATATATAATTTGACTACAGCGTATTGTTGGTATCTCAAACTCCATTAAACTCCATCATGCAATCCCGGTAGCTGTTGCAGCAGTCCTAGTATTTTTTCCTTACTACCTGCCACTCTTGCCTGATACCTGTAAGTAGGGGTGTGAACTGCTTTGTGTTAACAGCAAAGTCCATTCCTCCTGTTGGGGATTCTTGCAAAAAGCTACGCACGTTAGATTCCACACCTCCATTGTGGGTAGCTTTAAACCAGACAGATTGCTTTTAATCCAGAAGTTCCAGTGTTTTTCCTGACATGTACAGTCTGACAGACATGCCAATAATGCTATGATGTTACTGGCAATAAAAAGGCCTATATTTAGTAGAATTTAAATATGCATAATAAGATATACATTATAGTTCTTACGCTCAATGGTTCTTTCAGTCAGAGTTGACACTGGCCTACCAAGGCGTGGAGTCTAACAACTTCCCGGTCTTTACCAAGAAGCGTTGCAAGGTGGGATGGATTTAGCTGCTGGGAATTTGCAGGTCGCTGCCATCAGATAAGCCCATTGACGCGAAAGGTTGAAAATGAGGCAGCAGCCGAAAGGAGGTCTGTGATCGGATTAATACATGTACCAAGATAACAGTACTGAGGGGAAAAGCAAGCCATGGTCAGAGAGGATATCCGGATCTGGTGCAAAATCATGTCTGCGCAGTACAATGGAGATCTGAAGTTGTAGTCAAAAGGTAAGTGGAGGTCTGATACACAAGACTATTTGCGCAGTACAAGAGGAGAACCAAAATCATTGTCAAAAGGTCTTAGCAAGGTCTGGTACACAGTGCAAGGAGAATCCAAAAACATAGGCAAATGGTCAGACATAAGGAAACAAGGGCACAGGGAAAGAGAGATGCTGGTGTCAGACGCTGGGGTGAACAAACTTGTTCTGACACTGGACAAGTGTCAGAGCAGCTCATATATAGCAAAGGGGAATTCAAATTCTTCACTTGCGATCTCGTGTACGCACTGAAAGAGAGACACCATCCGAAAGTGACAGCACAGCAGCACAGCACGAGAGCCGGAGCGTGTAGCAGGTAAGTTCCTCACAATGGTTCAACCACTAATAAATAATAGGCATCCATATACATATGTGACACTTGTTACATATAAAAGGCAGCCACTATTTAATACTAAGGTTCACAATTTGTACTGTAATATAGAATGAAAACAAACTTAGCAATACAGAACTAATATGTATTTTCAAACGGCCAGAGAGGAGGATACAATATTGGTGTCAACACTCAATCTTGTGCTTCTTCTAAGCATGTTCTTACATATATACTTATATAAAAGTCTACATATATAGCCATACAACACCCATCGTAAGGTGTCTGTAACATTAGTTTGGCTTTTTATTCTTGTGAAATGATGTGTTTTACATATCAGGATACAATTAACAGTCATTTATTCATTATTAAGTCCTACAATTTGATAAATCAAATATCATATGACAAATAACAGATAATAGATTTTACTTTGACAGTATTTATTCATCACAAAACAAGCAACATTAAAGAGGATGTATGAGCACACTGTTACTGCTTCCATATCAATAAAGAAGGTAATTTGAGCCAGGTGCTGCTAATTAAGTGCACTTCATGATATGATCATCTGGAAGTTTGCAACCTCTATATAAAAACAGAAGCTTTGGTAGTTTAATCTGAAGCATTCAGGTTTTTATTAAAGCTGCTACCCCTTGTAAAAATTATTGTTAATATTAGTTTTTACCTCATACTTAGCTACTCTCCCAGAATTTCCAGGAGGCTCCTGGAAGAGCTGTGGTGACATTGTCGCGTCACTATAGCTCCGCTCCTACTATAAAATGCCGAAATTCACTGCATTGAATAGCGGGGGGAGGGGCTTAATGGTGCATGATTAAGCTTTGCCCCCGCTATTCAATGCCGCAAATTTTGGCATTTTCTAGTAGGGGGCGGAGGTATTGTGAAACGACGATTTTACTACGTTCCCTCCTATACCCTGTCCTTCGATATCTCCCGGAGGACAGATTATAAAAGTTGGCAGGTATGTTTTACCTTGGTTAATATCTGGAAGCTCAAATTAATCATTTTAGGATAATTGCCATTACCATGACAACTATAGTCACATGGCACATTACCTCAGTGTGATCTTGTACTGCAATGTATAAATGTACTGTACTGTAATATCCTCCTCTCTGATATCCCATGACCACAGAGACTTCCTACACAGTAATAACTAGATAACTATACACAATCTGAAAAATAAAATGAATAGTAGTTACTAAACACAATATGAGAGATGTAAATACTGCTGCACTGTAACCAGAATGTGCCAGACAGAACACAGTGAGAGGATTATGATTCAGAGTTTATGTGACCTCCTCACAAAGGAGCTTAATGTACTGACAAACAGCTGGAAGACATACTCAGTGAGGAAGTCAGAGATATTTTGAGAAGGAGATAATGCCATGTACAAGGAAAGCTTAGAAATTCAGATGAATGATTGCTACTTGAAGAAAATAAAAATAATTTTCTGCACATTTAAAACCAAGGAGAAAATATATCTGCTATGATCTAAAAAAAATGTGTTGCTTCTTATCAGTCTAAAAAAAGGGTTATAAGGCCATGTACAAACATTTTGATGTCCATTGTTCTATGAAGAGGTCACCAGCTTAGATTCAGGAAGCAGGTAAGGCTTTATTGTCTTCTTCCAACCCTGAACCATGTGAAGTTATGTAATATAAGCTTATATATAGTTGTTGTGAGTGGCAATCCCAGTCAGACAGTGTAGACAGACCTGGAAGGAGAGCTGGAGACAGACCTGACAGGACTGGTAATAAGATGGTGATCCAACAGAGCTGCAGTAGATCTTTGAGGACAGCAGCAAGTGACAAGGCAAATCAGACGATGAAGTATTCAAGAAGACAGCATAATACTATTGAGAAATTAGAATATAGAAGTTATCTAATAATGTGTATTGTGCCTTTATGATTGCTTCAAATGTAATGTACAAAATTAACAAGAAAAAATAATGAGTATGTGGAAATGTTCCAGGAAATATGTGGAACATGTTTAAATAGTAGATAAGAGAAGAGCTGGTAAGAAATAGTTTATATTAGATAACATTATAACTTGTAGTGTTTTGAAATTTACTTTGTAAGGTTAAAATCATGACAGCTTTATAGCCCCAATTATTTTAGACATATGATGCCAGATGTCATATCTTTTTGCATGCTAGAAAAAGTTTCTGAGTGCCATAAGAATGTGTAATCTTGATTTTAATAAACAGAACAGTTTCTATACACACAAGGGATAGTGTTGTGTTCTCTCTGTTTTCTGATCGATAGATCAATGCATGCATGAAATAAGAATTCCTTTGATTGTGTATAGCTTGGCTACAATCCACGGATAGCATGCAACCAATTTGATACTATGTTTGTCAAAAACACAGTCTATCACCACAAGTATCTCGAACCAAATGTCAATGGTATAGTGGTGCTTATTTGTGATTTTTTTGCAGCCAAGGTAATTGTTGAAACTATTGAATCATGACTTCTTTGTGTTGACAATTTTTTTTGGTTGAATAAAAGATATTAACGTACAATCTGTTATGTGATATTTGTCACATGGTGGAAATGTAGGACAAATGATTGTTAATTATTATTTTCACATAATTGTATTTACATAGCAGTTATACATATACAACATGTTTCTGCAAAAGTTACTGTCTGTTCTTTTTTTTTATTTTGCATGTTTCTTACTGGTATTTCTACCTAATGTCAGTGCTTAAAATGTAAATCACGAATTTTGTGGATGCCCTTGGACTCCTGGAAGAGCAGGCTTCTCTCCCAGATCCGACACATTTCACTATTGCAGTGGGCAGAGACGGGACTTGATGCCGCAATTTACGTCATCATACTCCTGCTGCGCTATGCTGTGAATTGTGACATTGCACAGTAGGAAGTGGGGCCACTATGATCACATCACCATGCCGCCAATTTTCCACATGTTCCCACGTATGTGTAATAAGTAAGATGAAATAAGTAAGATGCCTCTTTCCGCTGTTCTTTAATAAAAAGATACTGATGGAGCATTGATTCTTTTATAGAGAATGCAATCCAAACTACACTGCACTGTACTACATTTTAGGCTTTTCATTAACTAGGCAGGGTAAGTTCGATGCAATTGATTGTATCCCTCATTGCTTTGGTGTCACTTGATACAAGCTGTCAAAAAATAACTGTGCTTAATCTCTAATTTTAACAATTCCTGTTTTGATAAATTGTAGTTGACATGTTAAAATACACCAATGCAATTTAACATTTTCCAAATCAAAAACTAAAAATCTTATTAATACATAATTGGTTATTTAATGAATAAAAGCATATGCACAATATATGTTGGCATTGAGGGAGTGTCAACTCTTCACAGGGCTAGTGGAAGGGTACCCGGTGCCCTAGGCATATATATATATATATATATATATATATATATATAGAGAGAGAGATAGAGAGAGAGAGATGAGATGTTTGGATTCCAATGAAATCCGATGTTGGGGATTGAGTGAAACCTGGGTTGTGACTCAGTTTCTTCCGCTAAACTCAGATCTCAAAACCAGGGGAGACATAATTTTCGTCAATATTTTTTTATCAATCTATCTATCTATCTATCTATAGTCATCCCTCAATTTCTTTAATGCCATTTTAGAAAAGACAGTGTGTAGGGAGGAGGTTAGCTGCAGTGCTCTGTTGATAAAATAGTGTTAAGGGTGAACTAGGGACATGGCAAAGCAATAGGAAAGCAATACAATTCTGTCATTATTGTAAAGCAGTTCTGTAGAGAATAGTCAGCTACAATAGTTTGCTGATCAATTGCTTTTAATTTCAATCTTAAATACATTTTACACAGACTAGTGGCTACTGTTGTTGTTAATGCATTGCATTGATTGCATATATCTAATAGTACTAGACAGTATATACACAGACTGAGTTAGACGTATATTATTTTGAACTAACTACTAGTAAATTCTTTGAGAAAAACAGTGCTTTTGCTGTCAGACTATTAGCAGCAGTATCCAAAACACCAAACGATCTCTTTCTTTTAAACTTGAAAGATTTTCTAGTGAAAGTAATCTTGTGTGGGGCAGTGACAAGTGAAATCATTTAGAAAAAATCTGGGCGTTTGCAAGTGAGATTCAGCGGTAGTTGCACACCCAAAAAAAGGCTATATATTATTATATTCTAATCTTTTCTATTTTTCAATACATTTATATTTTGGAAGGGTCAGTCAGTGAAATCTATATTTAAAGAAGGCAGTTTGTGAGGGTCAGCAGGCAGAAGCACTCCCCCAAAAAACGCTATATATTCTAATAATACACTGTCATAGTATTCATCAGTTGCTAAGATCATAACTTTCATTACCTTGCCGCTACATAAATAAATGAGGTTGCTGAAAGATGAATGTGGCCTGTACCCCTACTACAAAAATTAGGCACACAATACATTGCCAGAGTATTCATCGGTTGCCAAGAGTATGGTTTTCAATTCCTTGTTTTACTTACATGGTCTGTGCCATTATGCTGCCCTTCTGAATCAAACCAGGGGACGTGTATATATTTATGGGGAGGGAGGGAAGAACAATAATTGCCCTGGGGTAAGCTTCATCAAACCACTGGGTAACAGCGACTGCCTGACACTTGCAGCAGAGGTGGTCCCCAAGACCCATGTATATACATATGGAATGTATATAAATTGTATTTATGTGTTCTCTTAGTGAGATGTCAGAAATATGTAAAAGAGACAGTTCCGATAGGCCAATAGCCGCTCTTCCCACACATGCAAGTATATATAATACAATGATGCAGATTTAGCTGCTTAAAACATGTATTGACAATACAATTGAAAGTCCACATTCTGAGAAATTATCAGGATGGATTTTGGACCTGGCAAAGAATACATGTATAGATGGAGTTATGATGAATAATGATTTAAGATATGTCATGGAGTTAGAGAACAGTAAAATATGGTTAATTATTTTTAGAATTGAATTGGAGAAAGCAAATGTACCAGTGCCAGATTTACAAAATCCTTCATTAAGACAACAGTGGACAACTACGGACAGCGGCATTAGTAGACATTTAAAAGATAATGAGAGGGGACAATGTTAAATGGTGCAAGTAAAGATGGCATTTTCCTTGGAGTGAGGTACATCTGTGCCATAATGCTGCCATGTGGGAGGGAGGGTGGAAAAATCATTCCCCTGGGGTAAGCTTTGTCTAACCCGGGGTAACGAGACTTGCAGAAGAGGCGGTCCCCAAAAAAGTATACTCACTATGATGCCAGGGCAACCTTGATGCCTCATATTGCCGCTGCGTCCCAGCAAGCGACAGGCAGCCAGGACTCATGGCTGAAATTTAATTAAAAGGCAGAGGTTATTGGATGGACAGTGGTATTAATAATAGAGATAGACATTTTGGAAAGTAAATAGGCATAGGTGTCCTGCATCCATACTACAAAACTTCAAAGATTAGGCTTGCAATACATTGCCAGAGCATTCAAATGTAGCCAAGAGCTGGGCTTTTCTACCTTGTTTTCCTTATATCATCATCATCAGCTATTTAAATAGTGCCACTTATTCCGCAGCGCTGTAAAGAGAACTCACCTCAATCCCTGCCCCATTGAAACTTACGGTATAAATTCCCTAAAGAGAGACTACGGTCAATTTAGTAACAGCTTTATGTGCTCTGTGCCGTAATGCTGCCCTTCTGAATTAAACTAGGGGACTCGTAAACATTTATGTGGGAGGGACGGCACAAAAATCATTGCCCCGGGGTAAGCTTTGTCCAACCCCGGGGTAATGAGGACTGGCCGAGACTTACAGCAGAGGCAGTCCCCAAGAAGGGGTGTACTCACTCCTACGCCAGGGCAACTGGGGTGCCTCACACTGCCACTGCTTCCCAGCTATGGACTGGCAGCCAGGGCACACGACTGTTATTAAATTATTGCTGCCTCTTGAGTTTATGTGGGAGGCGTGCTCTTGACCCCATTTCTCTTATCTCTGTGCTACCAGTTCTTGCTTATAAGCTTTTACTACATTGAGTCCTGGGGACATCTGAGTACCTGTGAGTGCATCCAATGCTACAGGAAAGGTGACTGCTATAGGTGAAGGCTGCTGTTGCTAGTTCTAAAAGCTTGTGACAGTTACTAGGAAGCCATAACATCGTGAAAGATTATATCTTTGGATAGCAGTGTAATACCAAACTGACCTTCCACAGTTTGGTTTTGCTAATAGTTGTTAGCTGACTCGCATTGCTCTCTCTGCCACCATCTTTGATTAAATAAAAACTGTGAACCTTTGCCAAATTTACAATGGTGTCCCTGTGGTTATTTATTCATTTATTCAGTTACAGTAATAGTAATTCTGAACATGCAAAGGAGTTTGAGTGCAATGAAAGGGCGATATCAACACTATTGAGTTTATAATTTTTTTAATTGAATAAGAGAAAGCAAATGCAATAATGGCAGGCAAAATTACAAAATCCTTCATTAAGATTGCTCCCTGCATACTTTGACCAACATTGGCGAAAATTGGGACTGTTGTGAAGGAATCAATAGAAAATGAACTGGAAATGTCTGTAAATTAATGTTAATGCTATAGATAGTAACATAGGAGCAAAAAGCAGCTCAAAATTATATTTTCTTACCTATTGCTCACAATTTACACACACACACACATACACATATATAATTATATATATTAATAGAGCTTTGTGCTCCTGTATAAGCAAGGAAGCCAGGCAACCATGAGCTGAGCATGCTCATAAAGTATTTGTCCATCAGCCTAGGCATACATAGTCCTGATTGGTTGATTCAATGCAGTCTACCTCTTCTGCCTGATTAACGACCTGCTCAGCATCCACCAGGATTGGTCCAGTTCTCTCTCTCTCTCATATGAGTGAATACCATGTGTCACAAACTTTGTTAGCTGGTCCTGTGTCTGGTGCTCAGCAAACCAGTATTACATATGTAATAAAAAAAAGTGCATAGTATAATATAGAAGTATCCTTTGATGAGAGGTGCTATCATGCAGATGTCTAGACGCATATCTGTGGCTATAAGATGCATTCAGTGCAATGATACTGTGGCAGGATGGACTGCCTATGCCACCCTGTATTTTGTTGCTGGGAACTGGCTGGCTTACTTTGCCACCGTTCCCTTTCGTTATCCTAAATCGCCCTCTTGTCGCAGTAGGAGGGGCTTACAATGCTGCCACCACTGAGCTCCTTCTATGGCACTCAGAACCACGGGCCTGATTCATTAAGGATCTTAAATGAACAGATATCTTATTTCAGTCTCCTGGACAAAACAATGGTACAATGCAAGGGGTGCAAACTAGTTTTCTGTTTTGCACAAAAGTTAAATACTGTCAGTTTTTTCATGTAGCACACAAATACATGATAGCTTATTTGTACACTGAAATTTAAAGTTGATATTTGTGTGCTACATGAAAAAACTGACAGTATTTAACTTATGTGCAAAACAGAAAACTAGTTTGCACCCCTTGCATTGTAACATGGTTTTGCCCAGGAGACTGAAATAAGATACCTTTTCATTTAAGATCCTTAATGAATCAGGCCCCATGTTCCTTCTGGGTAACTGATGCTGCTAGTGTACTTCATTGCTGGTGTACCCGGGCTGGTACTCCTGACCTCTCACTATAAATCAGGGTTGCTATGGATGGATCCCCCCTGGGCTATCAATGGCTGCATAGGTAACAGGCAGAGCGGTGGTATTGGAAAAGTTTGGGTCCAAACCTCAGACAGCCGGAGAATGGATTAGATTTTGGGTCTAATCTGCAGATCACAGGAATACAGCAATATTAAAAATGTTTTCAAGCAGGTCTTGAAGCAAGATGTTTATTTGCTCTCTGACACACGCCGGTCCCATAGCTAGGTGCTGGCGTTGTGACTTGCCCTTTAAGAACTATGTTGGTGCTTGCTTTCGCTTCAGAGTCTCTACCTGTCCATAGGTGTTTCTCGTTATGTTGATTGGGACCTCCTTCTGAAGCCTATTGGTCCTAGAGGACTATTTCAAGATCCCGTAATCATGGATTCATTGCCTGATCTTTGTGTTACTCACACTGCCGTGGGTTCTGGCTGCATATCTGATCTTTTGTCTATTTTCTGGATACTATCGGCTGCCGAAGTTACCTGTCATCATTGCTCTCCATCGGCTCCGCGGTATGCCAGTTCGTGGTTCATCTACAAGCTGAAGTTATGTGTTGTTCATCTGCACACAGAACTATTCGTGAGTTGTCTGCTACACCTGCGCTCATGTTGATTGGCTCAAGTACTATTCTACTCGGCTGTCTATGTTGCAGTATTCTATGTTGAACTACAATCAAGTTCTCTTGTCATTTGTGGTTCTATGTCTGGCACGGCTATTATTATTCTGCTGATTATTATTGCTGGACTGTTAATATGAATATACTGCTAAGCTGGGAGCCTCTACTTCAATTCAAGTTGTGTGCATTACCAGCTGTTGTTTAATTGTGATGAACTCTCGCTTACCTGTTAACCAGATCTTCTGTGACCTGTAGTTCTACGCTCAGTTTGGATTTTGTTATCACGCTGTTACTTCTAGGCAACACCTTCCTGCATGTTACCAGTTATACCCAAGTTCCTGGATAGCATATAACGTTCTCTGTTCCGCTATATGAACTATTGTGATACCTTTAACCACCTGCTAAAGTGAATCATATTATACGTTTGGATCAGCCAAGTCTACATACTATTCTCATCGGACTTCTAGCTGTGTCAGTGGTTCACCTTCATCTGCTGTGTGTTTCGTGTGGGGTCCAAGTGTTCTAATTACCATCTAGCGTTGAACTGTTATATAGTCTATTTCGCATGCTGTTGCCATTGGTTACCAACTGAAGTACATCTGTGATTACGATTGTATTTTATTATTACGGCTGTTGTATCTTCTATTAATATATCAAGTTGCAACACTACTACCATTGTTTGTGTTATTGTTCACTGTGATGCTCTCAAGTTAAGAACTTCAATTCCACTGTGTCCTGTCTCCACCACCCTCTACTATCACCAACTAAGTAGAGGCTGGGGATGCATAATTATGCATAGCCGTGACAGTAAGATCAGGCCAAATGTCTGATCCCCCGGTGGAGCCTTCCGCAAAGAATATGCAACAGCACCTAATTGCTCGAGTGGAACAACAAGATAATACACAGCATCAGTTATTACAATGTCTTGAAGCACTTGCTGGTCGTCTAGATATGTTGCAAATAAATCAACCAGTGGTGCCAGTTTCTTCTCCGGATCAAGTTTCGGGACACCAGGCCTCCCTTGTGACTTCATCTATGCTCAGGTTGCCTGCTCCGGCCAAATTTGATGGAGACCCTAAAATGTGCCGTGGATTCCTCAATCAGTGTTCGATTCAGTTTGAGCTTCAATCACAGAATTTTCCCACTGATAGGTCCAAAGTGGCATATGTGGTTTCTTTGCTGAATGGCCAAGCCTTAGCCTGGGTATCCCCACTCTGGGAGAAGAATTATGCACTTCTCTCTGACTACGCAGCCTTTCTTTTGATGTTTCGTCGGATGTTTGACGAACCTCGTTGTCTTACTTTTGCTTCTATGGCCATACTTCGTCTACGCCAAGGGACTCTTACGGTGGCACAATATGTAGTTGAATTTCGTATATTATCCTTTGAACTTTCCTGGAATGATGAGGCCTTAGTGGCCGCTTTCTGGCAGGGGTTATCTGACCGCATAAAAGATGCATTAGCACCTCATGAACTTCCTACTACTTTGGATGCTATTATTTCATTATGTAATAAAGTGGACTTACGCTTTAGAGAAAGAACAGTGGAGAAGGGAGTAGGACGTTGTTTAATTCATGGACTTGTGTCTCATCCGGTTTCACAAACTTCAGTAGTTGATGAGCCTATGCAAGTTGGGAGATCTCGGTTGATCCTAGAGGAACGTGACCGTAGACGACGAGAGAAGTTATGTATCTATTGTGGTGACTCTGTCCACTTCTTGAATACCTGTTGTAAGAGGCCGGGAAACGCCAGACCCTGATCTGTTCTGGGGAGGTCAGATTGGGGCTTGAGGAAACCTCCTCTTCTGCTGCCTGTACTATTCCAGTTTTATTATTATATGATTCTAAGAGACGTTCTACCCAAGCCTTAATTGACTCTGGTGCTGCTGGAAAATTAATTTTACAAGATTTAGTTACCCAACATTCCATTCCATTTGTTTCTTTGGAGGATCCTGTTGTCATCACAGCCATTGATGGTTCTCGCCTTCCCAAAGGTGTAATTCATGCCCGGACCAAGTTGATTTGTCTTAATATAGGAGTGTTACATTTTGAAAGTATTTTCTTCTTCATAATGCCATGTACTACGTCACCAGTCATCTTGGGCCTCCCATGGCTTCAATCCCACTCTCCACAACTAGACTGGAAAACGTCTGAGATTCTATCGTGGGATCCGCAGTGTCATTCAGAATGTTTGCACAAGGTGAGACCTCTTTGTTCTTCTAAGATTATTGTACCATCAGAATCTTCTACGTTACCTCCTCAATATCAATCATTTGCTGATGTCTTTGATAAAGTTCGTGCAGAGATTCTTCCTCCTCATCGTTCGTGGGATTGTCCTATAGAATTACTACCAGACAAAAGTCCATCTAGAGGTCGGGTGTATCCTCTCTCCCAACCAGAGACTGAAGCTATGTCTATTTACGTAAAGGAAAATCTTCAAAGAGGATTTATTAGACCTTTTGTCTCTCCGGCTGGGGCCGGCTTCTTTTTTGTAAAGAAAAAGGACGGTTCTCTTCGTCCTTGTATTGACTATCGTGGCCTTAATTTGGTGACCATCAAAAATCGGTATCCTATTCCTCTAATTACTGAATTATTTGACCGAATTAAAGGAGCTAACATCTTTACGAAGCTGGACTTGAGAGGTGCCTATAATTTAATTCGTATTCGGTCTGGAGATGAGTGGAAAACCGCTTTCAATACCCGTGATGGTCATTTCGAATATTTGGTAATGCCATTTGGACTTTGTAATTCTCCAGCCGTTTTTCAAAGTTTCATTAATGAAGTATTCCAGGATCTTCTTTACTCCTACTTTGTTGTATATCTAGATGATATTCTAATTTTTTCTAAAGATCTGGATATTCATCGGAAGCATGTTATTGAGGTACTAAGTAAGCTCTGCAAGAACCATCTTTATTGTAAATTAGAGAAATGTTCATTTGAAGCTACGTCTATGCCTTTCTTAGGCTTTATTGTTTCTGGATCGAGTCTGCAGATGGACCCAGAAAAAGTTCAAGCCATTCTGGATTGGCCACTTCCAGTGACTCTCAAAGCCATTCAATGTTTTGTAGGTTTTGCAAATTACTACAGACAGTTTATCTTAAACTATTCCAGTGTTATGGCTCCTATTACAGCCCTTACTAAGAAAGGGGCTAATCCTAAAAAATGGCCAGTGAAGGCTTTAGAGGCCTTTTCCCATCTCAAAAAAGCCTTTTCTTCAGCAGCCATCCTTCAACAGCCAATCCTCTCGCAGCCATTCTTTCTGGAAGTAGATGCATCTGCAGTTGGAGTTGGAGCAGTCCCCTCCCAACGTTCATCTGTTAATCGTCTGCTGCAATGTGCTTTTTTCTCTAGGAAGTTTTTGCCAGCAGAACAAAATTACACTATTGGTGATAAAGAATTGTTGGCAATGAAATTGGTGTTATCTGAATGGCGATATTTATTGGAAGGAGCACAACATGTAGTAACAATCTTTACTGATCATAAAAATCTGTTATATTTACAAATGGCACAGTGTCTCAATCTTCGGCAGGCTCGATGGTTCCTCTTTTTCTCTCATTTTAATCTTCATGTCACCTTTAAACCTGGACATTTGAATAAAAGAGCGGATGTCCTATCTCGGGCTTTTGACACTTCTACAGATTCTGATCCTCCTAATAATCGTCTTATCTTGGAGCCTAAGTGCCTGATGGCCTCTACTGTGTCTCAAACTCCTCCTCCTGACAAATCTTTTGTTCCCAAAACACTTCGGAAAAAATTATTACGCTGGAATCATGCCTCTAAAATTTCTGGTCATGCAGGATATTTGAAGACATATGAGCTAATATCTCGCTCATATTGGTGGCCATCTATTCGTATTGATGTTAAGGATTTCGTGGCTTCCTGTGATGTTTGTGCTCAGCATAAATCTTCTCGTTTGGCTCCTATGGGACCATTGTTGCCTCTTCCCATACCCTCTAGAACATGGACCCACATCAGTATGGATTTTATAACTGATCTTCCTCTTAGCAGAAGTTACAACACAATGTGGGTCGTGGTGGATCGCTTTTCAAAGATGGCCCATTTTGTACCGTTGAAGGGACTGCCTCTTCCTCAGTTTTGGCACAACATTTTATTCAAGAGATTTTTCGATTACATGGATGTCCTCAGGAGATTGTTTCTGATAGAGGAGTGCAATTTACTTCTAAATTCTGGTGAGCATTATGTAAAGCCTTGGGAGTTCAGCTCAATTTCTCATCCGGATACCACCCACAGTCTAATGGGCAGACAGAGAGAGTGAATCAAGATCTTGAGACTTTTATTCGTATGTTCTCTTCTGCTTCACAGGATAACTGCATGGATCTTCTGCCATGGGCAGAGTTTGCGCATAATAATTTGTTTCATGAGTCTACTTCCTCTACTCCATTCTTTATTGTATATGGCTTACATCCTGGTTTGCCAAAGTTTTCAGTCCTCCCTCCCACCCATGTTCCTGCAGCTACAGAACTCATTCAAAATTTTTCAGCTACTTGGAACCAAGTTATATCTCAGCTTAAGAGGACTTCTATTCGATATAAATCAGCAGCTGACAAGAAACGTAGAGCTGTACCTGCTCTGAAAGTGGGTGACAAAGTTTGGTTGTCCACTCGGAACATTCATCTTAAAGTCCCTTCAATGAAGTTCGCTCCTTGATTCATCGGCCCATATAAAATTTTGAAAGTCATCAACCCAGTGTCCTTTAAATTAAAACTGCCAGCCTCACTTCATATTTCCAACTCCTTCCATGTTTCTCTGTTGTAACCATTAGTAATCAATCGTTTTTCATCTACATCTTCTTCACCAGTACCAGAACTTTCTCAACTGGAAGACTTTGAGATTACTCAAATTTTGGAATCTAAAATTGTTCGAGGAGTGATTAAATATTTAGTAGATTGGAAGGGTTTCGGTCCTGAGGAGCATTCCTGGGTAAATGCCTCTGATATTGATGCTCCTGCATTATTACGCAAGTTCCACATTAAGTTTCCACGGAAAGTCATCTTTAAGTGTCCAGTGGCCACTTCTAAAAGGGTGGTACTGTCACACGCCGGTCCCATAGCTAGGTGCTGGCGTTGTGACTTGCCCTTTAAGAACTATGGGCCTGATTCATCAAGGTACGCAAACACACACGCATCTGCGTTGCATACTTTGAGTGACGCAAACCGGTACGCGAGTGAAATAAGCATCTCAAACAGCAAAAACACACCCCTTTGTGGTCCATTACAACTAAGTGACGCAAATAAGCAGTGCAAACGTTAGAAAACACACCCAACTGCGGATCTTTAAACATGCTACACGCATAAGCGACGGCTCTCAACTGATTGACGTCAAGCTAAACAATGCATACTTCACGCCCACTGTGGGAGGGGCCAACAGTTTATTTATATACAACACAACAAACATGCCTGGAGCTTTTTTTTACGAGATAGCTCTTTACTCATTAATCACTGTCAATTAACAATAATCTGGAACACTCTCAACCTTGTTTTTCTTTTGCTACTAATTAGCGTAATACACACTGTTAACAATAAACACATTCTTCACGATCTTTCACTGTTTAGGATTTCAAGTCGCCGTATAGTGCGCAAAATGCATGGACAATGGCTACATTAAAAACACATGAATAACGAATGTATCAAAATGTATATGCTGTAAATAAATCTTGCCTTTTCAGCAAAATGCACAGCATACTCTTCCATAAAGGATACACACAAGAGTGTATACAACCTCCACACAGAGGAAGGGTTTCTGTCTGGATCAGAACTCAGGAATGACTGTATGCAAAGTAGGACAGCTACCCACTACCCCAACCTCAGATGTAATAAAACACAGACAACACCAACAATACAGCATGCGTGCTACACAGACACCTCACACTTAATACTACTCTTCATTATTCCCACAAATTACTCACAAAATACCCAGTTCACAGGTAGTGCACTGGTTAGCACTTTGGACTCACAACACAGCAGACATGAGTTCAGATACCAAGCATACCCATAACTAATGTGTGGACTGGAATCGTTATCCTCACAAGAAATGTGACACAATGCTTTCTTTTTTTATTTAGGATTTGTTATACACGCTCAACCATATTGTAAAATATGCCCTCTGATTTATACTGTATTGAATGAAAATCTTTTATTGGATGTAAAATCCGAGAAGCCTCACGCCCTACACTTCACATGCACAATATTAGGTGCATGCGGACATTGATTATTCTGAATGGACTAAGAGGGGGGGGGGTTGTAGGGGACAGCTTCCTTGGAGTTAAATGCAACATTGGCAGCAAACAGACTTTCATCTGGATCCACGGCATACACGTTATGTCATGTACTCAGCTTTATACAAACATACCGCTCTCCACACTCCAGTACCATGGTCCTTTGCTTCGCTTGCACTTCTGCCTTACACCACTGACACCACTTCTGGGTACACTTTCGAGGCTCTCTTCAATGTGTCACTGGCTTTGCTCTGATACTTGAACGTAACCTTGGACTATCACTACAATGACATATGCATTTGTGGAAATTGGTAACTAGCTAGGGCATTTGACTTTGGGGAATTTATCTTGCACATAGGGCCTACAGATGAAATACCTCTTATAGGGGTGGCTTGTTCGTGGAGGGCACATGTTACTTTTGTATTACATGCAAACACCTAAAGAAATCCTTGTGTGCTATAGAAATGATGTTATAAGCAAATCATCTTTGTTCCTTACTCTTTTCGGATTATTATATATACCCACATGTTGTGTAATGAGATGAATAAAGACACACACACCAAGGTTTGTTTTTTTATAAACGTATATTAGAATGTTACAATGGAACTATGTTTTCAAACTATTTACATACAAATATGGACAAAAAAATAAAAAAACACAAATAATTAAGTTTGAAATGAGGCCCAGTAGGCCAATTTGAATCTAATATTGGCAATAATATTGGCAATATGTTGTTGGAGCCCTTCCAGGTCCTCCACAATTTGGCCCATGTGGGCCATAACTTCTGCTGCAGTGGGTGGTGGTGGAGGCCAATTGGCAGCTTCCTCCATGGGTGCTTAAAGAAATCAGAAAATAAACATTACATACATGTATACCTATTTCATCAAACAGACAGGATATACTAGAGCTGTGTACTGTTACATTACTTTCAAATGTTAGGCGTCTGGCAACAAAACCAGTTGGACGCACATTAGACTTTGAGAAGGCATTTGTATCAATGTACTACATTCTGGTGAGCCACGGGGATAGGGCCATGGACAGGGTTGTCTTATCCAGCATTATTGGTCCCAGGGCAAAGCACTACCATGGGCCACTACCTACACAATCACTCACAGGTATTCTAACGGATTTGGTTGATATTTGAAGTTATAAACAAATCATTAATATACTGACAAGTTGACCAGGCTAGCGGCCACTTTTTTTTGGGTCCTGCCCTGCGTGGCCATGTGTTAAGATGGCTCTGGCTGTGGTTTGAGTGTTTAATGGTCCTACATTTGGAAGCCAGATATTGTTAAACCTGTGGTATATAAGGCACCATGTAATCAACATGTGTCACAGCAGGGATTATGTACAAGTTTAATGCACATCTCAATCTTATATAATTATGTCCATCACTTATTGCAAATACTTACTATCTTCCAACTCCACTGCCTCTTGGCTGCCCGATGTGGAGTCCTCCTGCCACTGTCACCGGCTGGCCCACCTCCTCCTCCGATGACAGTGCCACTGCCACCGCCACTGGCTTCTGCTCCTCCTCCTTCTCCTCCGCTGCCTGCACCTCCACGACTGCCCGACGGCGTTGCCGGCGTTCCCAACGTGCCCGGTCTGTTTGAAAAAAGGAAATATAAACAAAAGGACATGTTAACACAATCACCATTTGAAAAAAATTATAGTATTATGACAATCAGGTGATCATACATATTTAATAAACTTTACATTGTCAGCAGGCAGAAATATTAGCTACTAACAATGCAAGGAGCTAAACATGATGAACACAAAGCATTTCACATGACTTGTCCCATTTTTTTTTTTCCCCACAGAGAAGTGGAATTTTTCAGTGGCCTAGTGGTCAGCACTTTAACTCCTGACCCCAGTGCTGTGAGAGCAAAGTCCCTCATTATTGTTTCATATGTGTGGAGTTTGCCACCTTGCTCCATATTTGCATGTCTTGTCTACCACACTACCCAAACATACTACTGGGCGGGTAATATTTTTTTTTTACAAATTACCAGTAGTATTTTAGTTACTGTTGGTCAATTTATGTCAGCAAACTCCCATGGGGCTGGTCATGATGTCAATTAGTTCTCTATTTTCAGGACCACTGAATTAGTGTATGGATGTCAAAATATTAGAACGTGGAGTATACTTTGGAAATCACCCTTTGTTGGGACTACCTCACAGTCTAAAATTGACTAAATAGGCAGGTAAATAAAGATGGATTAGCGATATCTAGTACACTCTGTAATCTGTTTGCATCTTATGCGAGTGTAAAAAAATTAGTCTATACTCTAAGGTGTTTGCAATTTCAAACCTGCCTTTTAAATCTTTGACGAATAATGACAACACATCTGCCACTACAAAATGTTTATAAGGTTACACCAGCAAGTTACAGCACACGGGTCAAGAGTTAGAATGGCTGATTTCCAAACCCACCCTTAATGGTCAGATTTTTCACAATAAAACATTTTGGTCAGTAAATTGTCAGCAGACGACAGGAGGTAAAGCAATTTGGGTGCACTGGAAGGGGCATGTCCTTTAGAGTGTGCTTGCACATTGTTATGTAGCCATGTCAGGTGATTAGGGTGAACATATTTAAAAACATATAGCAAATATATATGTGTACACATGGTTTTTGCGATTAATACAGAACTCACTTCTTATAATCTCCTGCCGGAGTTCAGCAAGGAGCCTTGGTTGACGGCGCCGGAGATCGCTTTAGCTCCTCTGGAGCTGGACAACACTCCTCCGTATCCCATACCGCAGGCAGAGGTGTCTGCGAACCCTTTCATAGGCCCGCAGCTTCACCTCATTAGATATATAGCACCCTGAGGGCACATTGTCCATGGCCTCTGTGAGGACACGGAGCTCACGCCTCGCGAAGAGGTTGGCCCTCATTTTTCCTCACAGAAACCAACTCAGCAGTATTCTGAGCTGCGATTGGTTCTCACAGCACGTATGGGTATAACTCACGTCACACGCGGATCTTTCACACACCTGGGTGTGTAATGGGTGCCTCTCCCACCAAGAACATGGCAGCCCCCTACGATGAGACGAGTACTCTGTGCGTCGCAATTAGAAAGAAGAGTGTACACCTGGTTTATTAATCCAAACCTCCATTTAAAACCACCTGTGCTTTGCCTTACTGCCCGTTCATTAGCTGATTTGACTGGACAAAACAGGACACATTGAACAGTGAAAACATTTACATGCTTTGCCTAATAAGCAAACAACAAACAGTAAGAACAAAAGTAAGTCAGAGATTGTAATATATGCAATGTGTTTGTCTCTTCTAATGTAGCCTTCTGTTTTGTATTAAATATGTGTGTCCTAGCTGTCATAAAACTGCTATAAAAAGGGGCCTTGCCATCACATTTTAACATGGCAATAATGGTATATTCGCCTACAATAAGCTAAGTTATTTTACCTTATCAATCTTGCACTCAATAATATTTGGATGCTAGCATTGTTGATAACATAACATAACCTTACCTTGCATTTTAATCAACTTAATTTTTTGTTTTGCAGGCCACCCCAAACATTACACACTGTAATTTTTTGTTTTTTATCTTTGTGTGCAAATATATAAAAGTAAGTATAAATAGGTCAGATTTATTGTATTATATACCAATAGTTTGTATCTGCTCATTTAGCCATCTGTGTATGCACAAATATGTGTGTCATAGCTGTAATGAGAGTGTGACCAGAAGTGGCCTTGGCCTCACATTTAACTGTAAAAGAATGCATTAGTAGCTTACACTATGCTAAGTACTGTTAGATTATCCATATCCCACACACTAATAACTGACTTATTGCATTGAGGGACACATGCATCAAAATGTTTAAATGTATTGGGACGCTTACATAACAAATAGCATTTGTAGTACACATTTAAGTGTGTTGCTGGCTGATTTGATTTACAAAAGTAATATTGCAAGCACCATATAGGGCTTGCTACTCTGACAAACTTAATGTGATATCATTAATTTAGGTATGTGGCTAACCTGTTAAGCAAGGTTAGGCTTTTAAAAGTGGCAACTGGTAGTAGTAGCTGAATGTTTAAGTAGTATTTGTTGACCATTAATGTAAAAATACAGTGGACAAAGTAAATGTTGGTTCAATATAGAAGCAACAATGTTGATTAGAATATAGGCCATGTGTTTTATACCTAGGTAGTAGTTTCCCAAATTAAACCTTTTAAGAGGGTGGATGGCCATACAATCTGTATTGGCACCTGATTGTTTGCATTGGCAAAACCTAATTTAATTATCTTTCCAATAGGAATATGTCTGAGCCAGGCCCCAGTGGCGAGCAGGCACCCGGGCGCCCAAGTATGCGCAAGAAAAACTTTTCAAATGAAGAAATAGAGGTTTTAGTCTCTGAGGTTTTACAGTGATTCCATTCGGAGGAGCGGCAGATTACTGGCCCGGAGCGTCACCGCCATTGGGAGCTAATAACGCAAGCTATTAATGACATATTGCCCCATGGTCGAAAAGTGCATGAGGTCCAGAAACGGTACAAAGCCAATGTTTGTAAAAAAGGGCTATAGAATGTGACTGACTGTGTTGAGTAGTATTTATTTGCTTTTGTTTATCTCTCTCTATATAGATATATATATATATATATAGATATGTATGTAGATTGTGTGTTAGTATTACTTAGGCAACTGTGATGTAAAACCAGCCTTGTGTGTATAATCTTTTTTTCTATCAGGGCCTTAGGTGATGGTTCAAAGCAGAATGGGCCTTGGCCACATTTACATAATCAGTTGTGTACATTAACCACGATTGTAAATCCCAAGACATTAGTGTACAATGTGCCATTAATAAATGTGGTGTAATTTGTATATTGTTTTTAACCTTTACAAAAGGCAGATATTTGACACCATAATGTCTGTGTCTATACCGCAGCTGGGCAGACTATAAAGCTAGACTGAAAAGCAAACTGGCACGGCAACACCGGCATGCCCAAGGGACTGGGGGTGGCCCACCAATGGACATTTCATTGAACCCCCTTGAGGAGTGGGCAAGGGCAGCAATTTCTCTTGTGGAGATTGTTGGGGTGGGCGACATAGACACTGGCTATAGCCCACCCCGAACACGAGATTCCGCTCCACTAGGTACAATGATGAGTGTGCTTAGTTAATGTCTGTAAATGTTTCTATATGTCTGAGCAAATGTGTAAACTCTCTGGATGTGTCTGAAGGATAACTTTGATTGCACAATATCTTAGCCTATCAGATTGGAGGAAATGTAATGTAGACAGTGAAGAAAAAAATCCTCTATATATACAGTTTTGTGCATAATTAGAATACACAAAAAGTGGTAAAGTCTGATTTTGGTGACTGTAAAGGGCTGCAAACACATTAAATGTCAATTCAGACTTGACCAATGCTACATCAGGCGTACCTCAATATGTTCCAAAAAACCATTATTGTTCCCAAATGTTTTTATCTAATATCTTAGTGTTTGTTTTTATTCTCTCTACAGATTCCGAGCAGCAGCCCACTGCAGCCATTCCAGAAGTTGCCCGTGATGTTGAGGGGGATCAGGTGGATCCAGCTGAAGATGCATGGGAGCGGTCACTCTTGGACGCATCACAAAGACTTACCAGCGCCACAGAAGCACAGAATGTTCACCTGGCACTTATAGCGAGCACTGTCCAACACACGGATCAGCAACTTAACAGTCTCATAAGCACACTCTCCACTTTCATGAGCACACACCTCTTTAATGACCACTCACAACTCTTTAATGTCCACACACAACACCCAAATGGAAAATTTAAATCAAACAATGTCTTATATCGAAACACTCCTGGGTGATCTCTTGCATGCCCACTCCCAACGCACCTCCGCCACATTCCCTTCACCCAGGTCAGATTTTTTGATCACCAGCCCCCATACCCAGTTGGCTGGTGGCTCCTCCCTCCCTGTTGTGTCTGACTCCTCCCTCCCTGTTGGTTCTGTTGCGTCCCCCCTCCCTGTTGATTCTGTTGCATCCCCCATCCCTGTTGGTTCTGTTGCGTCCCCCCTCCCTGTTGGTTCTGTTGCGTCCTCCCTCCCTGTTGGTTCTGTTGCGTCCCCCCTCCCTGTTGGTTCTGTTGCGTCCCCCATCCCTGTTGGTTCTGTTGTGTCCCTCCTCGCTGTTGGTTCTGTTGCGTCCTTCCTCCCTGTTGGTTATGTTGCGTCCTCCCTCCCTGTTGGTTCTGACTCCTCCCTCCTTGACCCAACCCTCTGTCGTCTTCTGTGTTTTGCTTTTGCCCGTGGCTTCGGCCAATCCCCTGTCGTGGTCCCTTCCCAATCCCCTGTCCATGAGGCTGCACCTTCACCTCGTCGGACACAATCCGTTTCCCATGCAGGTTTGGCTGCTTCCTCTGACTCCTCTACATCACGGGTGACAAGAAGTAGGAGTCGGAGACAGGCCATTCCGACTCCATACAAAAAGCCTAAGAGAAAATAATTTATTGTTTTGGTTTCCAAACCTTATGTCATATTTTGATGTAAAAATATGTATTCTTGTTTCATAATTAAATTAATTTTTATTAATAAGTATGTGTTTCTTTATTGATTATTACATAATCTATTATGGGTTTTTTTACGCAATACTTGTTATCAAGTATAAGCAAAATATTAACTCCGAACACACGGCCGGAATCATTAAGGTTCTTTAAGGAATGGGTATCTAATTTCAGTGTGGTGTCCAAAAGGAAGTGCCAGATTGATTCAGGTTCATAAATGCAAAGGATCCTTATTACAATAATCTGCTAGAAACCATGAAATAATGCAAGGGTAGAAAAATACCACCCGTTTTTTTTTCTAAAGTTACATACTGTCTGTATCTTAATATTGCGCACAAATACTTGTTAGCTTATTTAAACACGGTAATTTTAAGTTCATCTAGGACCTCTCCTTCACCCCCCCATAAGAAACAGCAAGCTCCATTTTTAAAACATACCCCTCTAATGCCAAATGTTTTGCCCTGACTTAGTTACTTTGCCTTAACTTTCTAGAATGATTCAGGCCCATGGTTTGGTCAAGAAGACTTAAACAAGAAGTTTATGAAGCTAAGCTTCAGAACGATTTTTCCACAGTGTTTCTTTCTTTGTGTGAGTAAATGTTTTTAAAACAAGCGTGCCACTACTACAGTGGCCCTTTATAGGATGCAAAAAACATCCTGTAAAGGAAGTATTGTTTTTGTAAACTGTAAGCTGACACAAAGTAGCCGCAAAAACCAGGTGTAAATGGCACCAAAATACTCCTAAGAATTTTTCCCATAATGCCACAGGTGAAGTATTGTTAACTACTATTCTGAACCGTTCTGACTGTAGAATTTTTAAACAGATCTAATAAGGCATTTGCCTTTAAGAATAGTACTAATGCACAGTGTATAGTACACCAATCACCCTTTAGTATAACGCTTGTTTAAATGTTACTTAATGTCCTTATTGCACTAATCACATATAGTTAGTTACTCAAATTGGGATCTTAGGCGCACTTACCCCATCCACCGCTGTCATATCACGGCTACCCTGGCCCCTTCTGTTAGTCTGCAACATTCCCGTCCTCCACACCTCCATTTGAAAACACACAATGTTTGTTCTGCTGCATGGGTGCGGCCAGCTTGGATGCAGTCAGGTGATCATTCCAGACCAACCAGAATCACCAGCTCAGATAACATTAACTGATCAGCCAGTAGTTGTTTTGGACACCCTATATAAATCTGCTGCTGTGATCTGTTCATTGACCGAACAACACACTTCTCTCCAGAGGATAGGTCTTGGCTCCAGTGTTCTGGCCTGCATTACAAAACCAGAGTTTTTGACCACATTTGCAGACTGGTCATTCCCCTGCTATATTCGACAATCATCAAAAACATATGCAGAAAGATGATCCAGTGTGCTAGTGTTAGGAACCCCTCCAGCCGGCACAACACAACCCGGAATCTACTCTGCCAGTCAGGTGTTCACTGGAGCCCCTGATGGTGGGGACAGACTGGGCTGCAGACTGACAGAGGGTCGTGAAGTGTGTACCGGCTGGGGAGAACCCAAGCAAGCGGAGTGGAATCCAAGCAGAGGTCAGGGGCCGGCTGCAGACAACAGTACCAGTATACAAGCTGAGGTCAAGGGTCACGAGCAGACAGGGAGGTCGGTATTCAAGCCAGAGGTCAGGGTCACGAGATTCACAAGCAAAGTCCAAATCCAAGCCAAGGGTCTTACACGGGTAAACAACAGCAAGTCCAATAGACAGGAACAGGGCAGAGAGCAGGTACAACAGACTGGATACAGAGACTATAACCGGCAATGAGGCAGCAGACCTCATTGCCTTAAATACAAATACAGACCAATCAGGAGTAGGATACACTGCTGCAGGCTAATTGCTCATACAGAGCAGGGCCAATCAGGGCTTGTCCCTAAAATACACAGATGCAGGCTAATGCCTGTAAATCAGACCTCTAATTTATCAGCCCACAGGCTGCCTGTCATGTGCATGCACCCGCCTACCGCCGGGACGCAGCGCTATAGTAGAGGCGTCCGGCCGTTGCCCTGGTGACGGCCGGGCAGGAATAGGAAATGACGTCCCGGTCGTCAAGGGGACGCCAGGGGGAGCCAGAAGTACTGTGAGTACCGCCGCAGCTCGTGACAGTACCCCCCCCTTGAGACAGCCAGGTTTTTTTGGAAATTTCCTGAAGAACTCCTTCAGCTGTTTAGGAGCATGGAGTTGTCTCCGTGGAATCCAAGACCGCTCTTCTAACCCACGATTCCTCCACTGCACTAGGAAGTGCACCTGACCTTGCACTTTTTTGGAATCCAAGATCTTCTGAACAACGTATCTTGGTGGTCTGTTTGAATTTCTCTCAGGCAAATTTGAAGACTGGATTTGACTAGGATATAATACCGGCTTCAATAAAGAACAGTGAAATGTGTTGGGAATTCTCAACGAGCCCGGAATTCTTGACCTAAATGCGACAGAATTCACCTGCTTGATGATAAGGAATGGACCGATGAACTTAGGGCCCAACTTTTTGCAAGGCTGTCTGAGCTTAATGTTTTTTGTAGACAGCCACACTCTCTGGCCCACCTTGAAGGAGCAGATGGTACGGTGGCGATCCAAATTTTTTTTTGCGACAAATGAAGCTTGTTTCAGAGATGCCTGTACTTTCCTCCATATAACTCTGAGATCTCTTACAGTGGAACGGATCTCCTGGACACCAACTGGGTTGAGTGAATACAAGGAGTTAGATCTGGGGTGAAAACCATAATTGCAGAAAAACTGAGAAGTTTTAGTAGATGAATGACAGGAATTATTACAGGCAAATTCCGCCCAGGGTAACAAGGAAGACCAATTATCATGGAACTCCGATGTGTAGCATCGTAAAAACTTCTCTAAGGACTGGTTAACCCTTTCGGTTTGCCCATTTGACTGAGGGTGGTATGCGGATGATAAACTAACCTTGATTCTGAGAAGGGTACAGAAAGATCTCCAGAATTGCGCTATGAACTGAGAACCCCGATCGGAAACGATGTCAGTAGGGAGTCCATGGAGCCTGAAAATATGTTGAATAAATAAGACAGCCAAATCCCGAACAGTAGGCAGTCTGGTTAAGGGAATGAAATGTGACATCTTGCTGAACCGGTCTACCACGACTCAAATGGTATTGTGTCCTGCAGAAGATGGTAGATCAACTATAAAGTCCATGGACAAGTGGGTCCATGGTTTTGCAGGTGGTGCCAAAGGAACTAACTGTCCTACTGGGCGGATCCTAGGAACTTTGTTTCTGGCACAAACCTCACATGAGAGGACATGACTCTTGACGTCAGCAGACATGGATGGCCACCAGACTGTACGGGAAAGGATTTCTAGCGTCTTGTAAATTCCGGGGTGTCCCGCAACCCTACTGTTATGCGCCTCTGCAATAACCGCCTTCCTTAGATGGACTGGAACAAAGAGACGTCGCTCCGGAGTAGTATCAGGGGCTAATTTCTGGAATCTCTGAAGTGTGATACTCAGATCTTGGGTTAACCCGGCATGGATTACAGAAGGAGGAATAATCGGCTCTGGGATAGTGACTGGAAGGTGGTGTGCCGAGAAACTTCTGGACAGGGCATCTGCCCGGACATTTTTGGAACCTGGTCGGTAGGTGATCAGGAAATTAAACCGGGTAAAGAATAACGCCCACCGGGCCTGTCTGGGATTTAAACGTTTGGCTGACTGTATATATTGTAAGTTCTTGTGGTCGGTAATGACAGAGATCTGATGTGAAGCACCCTCCAACCAATGCCGCCATTCCTCGAAGGCCCATTTGATTGTATAGTTCTCTATTACCGACATCATAGTTGGCTTCCGCTGAAGAGAACTGACGGGAGAAATAAGCACATGGGTGCAGACGATTAGTATGAGGATCCTTCTGCGATAGGATGGCATCGGCACCGATGTCTGAGGTGTCGACCTCAAAAACAAATGTCCTAGCTTGATCCGGATGTCTATGGACCTGAGCGGAGACAAAGGCCTTTTTCAGGCTTTCGAATTAGGCTACTGCTTGGGACGACCAATTAGTTGGATCCATTCCCTTACGGGTCAGAGCGACAATGGGAGTCACAATGTCAGCAAAGTTGTGAATGAATCTCCTATAATAATTGGAGAAGCCCAGGAACCTCTGAACCGCCTTAAGATTGTTGGGTTGCACCCAATCCAAAATATCCTGGACCTTAGCTGGATCCATGGAGAATCAGAAGAGATTACGTAGCCTAAAAAGGATACCTTCTGCACCTCAAACTCACACTTTTCCAGCTTAGCGTAAAGGTGGTTCTCTCGCAATTTTTGTAGAACTTGTTTGACGTGAGTCTGATGGGCGGGCAAAGATCTGGAATAGATGAGGATATCATCTAAATAGACGACCACGAAACAACCAAGGAATTCCCGAAGAACTTCATTGATCAAGTCCTGGAACACTGCAGGTGCATTGCTAAGACCAAACGGCATGACCCGATACTCGTAGTGGCCAGAGTGCGTATTGGATGCCGTCTTCCACTCATCTCCTTCCTTGATACGGATGAGATTATACTTCTTGGAGAACACATCCCACAATTCATGATATTGTGAGGGAAGCTGCTCCAGAATAGACTGAATCATACGCAGAGGCAGTGACAAGCAAGACTGTGTGCAATAAGAACTCCACTGATCAATCTCTGCTTTTATCCAATCCATGACAGGGTTATGACGGGAGAGCCATGGGTGGCCCAGGATCAAGGGAACCGACGAACAATCGATCAGGAAGAAGGTGATTGACTCAGAATGGAGAGCTCCGATCTTCAACTGTAGTGGCGGGGTCTCCCAGGAAATCTTGCCACCAGGCAACGGACTTCCGTCTAAGCCACAGACAGTAACAGCAGCTTTGAGTTTTACCATCGGAATTCCGGCAGAGCGGGCAAACCCGTTGTCAAGGAAGTTGCCTGCAGCTCCGCTATCAATGAAGGCCGACAGGTCCACAGAGCGAGCACTGAAAGTGAGCTGTTAAGGGATTAATACAGCATTTTTCGAGGAGATAATTTGCAGACCTAGGTGAACTTTCTTCTCATTCCCTAGGCATGGTCTTTTCCCGGCTTATTTGGGCAGGAACGGGAGAAGTGGCCTTTTGTGCCACAGTAGAGACATAGATCTTGCGATCGTCTCCTGTCTCTTTTCTCAGAAGAGAGACAATATGCTCCTAATTGCATAGGCTCCTCATCATCCGTGGAAACAGGAATCAGAACAGATGGAGGAGAAGATGCCTTTTTTTTAGTTTTTCGCTCTTTAATTCTCCTGTCAATTTTAATGGAGAGGTGCATCAGATCCTCCAGTGAGGTAGGAGACGGATATTGCACCAAAGAGTCTTTGATTTGTTCTGACAGGCCTAAACTAAACTGACTGCGTAAGGCAGGGTCATTCCATCCACTGTCAGGTGACCATCTACGAAATTCCGCGCAGTATTCCTCTGCCGACCACCGGCCTTGTTTCAAGGGCCGTAGTGAGCCATAGATGAGCTTCAGTGGAGGCCATTCGATATGGGTCGTCATACAGTAGACCCAATGCCTTGAAGAAAGCATCTACTGACTACATGGCAGGACTGGTCTGTGACAAGAAAAAGGCCCCAGACTGGGGGTCACCCTGTAAGAGGGAAATGATAATCCCGGCTCTTTGTTGCTCTGAACCGGAGGAGCGGGGTCTCAACCAGAAATAAAGCTTGCAGCTCTACCTGAAATTCCAGAAGAGGGATCTATTTCCGGTGAAGCGATCCGGCAAATTCATCTTAGGTTCGCAGACGGAACTCGGAGTGGGTTGTGAAGATTTCGCAGCTTCTTCTTAAGTGGACAAATGCTCAGACAATCTCTGGATCATTTGGTACAGGGATTCCACATGACCCGCTAGGGCTTGCACCGGAGACGGTGAAGTTCCACTTCCTTCCATCTTAACTTCGTCTCGTTTTTTAGGCCGGTTATAATGTTAGGAACCCCTCCAGCCGGCACAACATAACCCGGAATCTACTCTGCCAGTCAGGTGTTCACTGGAGCCCCTGATTGTGGGGACAGACTGGGCGGCAGACTGACAGAGGTCAGGGTCATGAAATTCACAAGCAAAGTCCAAATCCAAGCCAAGGGTCATACACGGGTAAACAACAGCAAGTCCAATAGACAGGAACAGGCCAGAGAGCAGGTACAGCAGACTGGATACAGAGACTATAACCGGCAATGAGGCAGCAGACCTCATTGCCTTAATTACAAATACAGACCAATCAGGAGTAGGATACACTGCTGCAGCTAATTTCTCATACAGAGCAGGGCCAACCAGGGCTTGTCCCTGAAATACACAGATGCAGGCTAATGCCTGTAAATCAGACCTCTAATTAATCAGCCCACAGGCTGCCTGTCATGCGCATGCGCCCGCCTACCGCCGGGACGCAGCGCTATAGTAGAGGCGTCCGGCCGTTGCCCTGGTGACGGCCGGGCAGGAATAGGAAATGACGTCCCGGTCGTCAAGGGGACGCCAGGGGGAGCCAGAAGTACTGTGAGTACCGCCGCAGCTCGTGACAGTACCCCCCCTTGAGACAGCCAGGTTTTTTTGGAAATTTCCTGAAGAACTCCTTCAGCTGTTTAGGAGCATGGAGTTGTCTCCGTGGAATCCAAGACCGCTCTTCTAACCCACGATTCCTCCACTGCACTAGGAAGTACAGAGCAGGGCCAACCAGGGCTTGTCCCTGAAATACACAGATGCAGGCTAATGCCTGTAAATCAGACCTCTAATTAATCAGCCCACAGGCTGCCTGTCATGCGCATGCGCCCGCCTACCGCCGGGACGCAGCGCTTAAGTAGAGGCGTCCGGCCTTTGCCCTGGTGACGGCCGGGCAGGAATAGGAAATGCCAGGGGGAGCCAGAAGCGAGCCGCGGTGGCTGTGAGTACCGCCGCGGCTCGTGACAGCTAGGTTCTTATTCAGTCCTGCTCCAGCTAGTCCCAAGGGTCCATAATGGGATCGAGAAATACAGATTACCCAGACATTTTTACAGTACATAAGGGTGTATGTAGTCTTGTGTGAGCTGTTTGCTGTGTGCCTGGCTATTCATGTAAGAAGGACAATTAAAACATGACAGTTTGATTATGGGTTACTCTGGCAAATAAACACACCCTCTAATCCAATTAAGTATACACCACATTATCTACATCACCTAGTGATGGATATCCAAGAGGTAGTTTGTCCACCAAATTGCTACATACAGTCGTCCTTTAACTAAACTCTATGGTCTGATTCCACAATTGCATTAAAGTTAAAAACAATTTGGAAGCCTTAATACCTTTTTTTTCAAAACAGACCTTATAGTTTATTTACTTATGAACACTCATTCATTCATTGCTATACTGGCCATGACAATAAGTTTTTGCTCCCTTCCAGTGGTGGATTTTATTTAAGCAAGGGCAAGCTAGTTGACTTCACGTGCAAATTATTATGATGAGTCGTTTGGTAGGTGGAGATTTCGTGTATAGATAGACACATGTACCCATTGCACATGATCACTGGCCCAGAATGAATAAGGATGTTCAAAGATTTGTATCCTTCTTTCAGTGTCCTGGACAAAACCATGTTACAATGCAAGAGGCGCAAAAGAGTCTTCACATGTACTAGCATGTTTAAACAGTCATAGCTTCTAATCTGGGCCAAACTAACATAATTTACTAGTGACACACACACTGACATAGGATTTGTAGTCAAACCCAAGGAATGTGGCTTTTGTTGATATGTTATATTTACAGAGGGAAATGTAACAGATATTTGGATAGTCTAATAATTACACATTTATACACCACAATAAAAATACAAAAAACATTGACAGGGGCACCAAACATGTCATGTGACAGCTGGCAAACAATGTGTGTAATCAGACAAATGTAACTAGTGCTAATTTTGAATAAGTGTGTTGGCCGTAATCTGACATTTTGCAGACTGGAGCTATTACCAAACTAGGTGAAGTATTACTTATCACTACAATGAAACTTTGTAAAGACACCATGAAAAGGGTGTATACTGTATTTTTTGCTGGTCCAAGGGTGGGTTACACATAATGTTAATCTGCCCTTGTAGCAACACTACACTAGCTTAGGACACTAACGCATTTACCATCATTGTTAGTGTTGGTTTTGTGTGTGCCATGTGGGTGTTGGCCCACTTTTAAACAAAGTGCCACTAGCACAGCTGAAAGATAGTTATCCTGTTTGTGCAAGGGCCAAAAGTTTATAGTGTTGGACGTAACACCGGTAACATTTTTGTATGATTTGTATGCGTTACACATTTTATAATGTCTATATTGCTATGCACCTACCATGTTCCCTCTAAAAGCTGTAAAGTGTACAAGAAATTAACTACAAAGCAACCAAACACACATACAAACCTCCAAACTAAACTCATTTCCTATAACTGAACATAAACACCATAGAGTGTGTTTGTAGGCTATGGTGTGTCTGTGGCAAAGGACAAAAGAACCACACATAATAATATATTTTCAAAGTATACCTGTTACACAAAAGTTAGGAAAGCAATTCACAAGGATTTATGTGTATTAAAAGAGAAATCACTGCACTATAGTAATGGTACAAAATGGCATGACAACAGATTGCAGAGTCATTTGCAGGATGAGATATATTTATTACATATATGAATCCAAACAGGCTAACAAAAACATAGCAAAGAAGTTAATGGTCTGTGTGTGGCAAAGATCCTTTGATGAAGAGATGCCAATGTGGCCAGACTGAAGAGAGACATAAGCAGCCTTGGAGCTCTGGAGAAATACTTCAACATGTAGTGAGACACGAATTGCACCACTCCAAAAAGCAAACAAAATAAAAAGTTTAATGCCACAAAGACCACCACTCCAGGCCAGGTGTTATATACAGGCTGTAGATATAAGAAAATAAAAACACAGTTAGAAAAATTACCACTACAACACACTATATGTGCCAAACAATTACCTATAAACCTTGCATGGATAAATAACCAGAGTTAGGCCACATTTACATGGTCACAATTTAGCTACCACATTATGACACTAGGGGACATCTACATACTACACCATTAATGCCTTTTGTGACTTAGCAAATACAAGCATCAAGTGTGCAAAGTCTGGACTGGCCAAAGTGTAGCAAACATTAAACAAAACAAAAAAAATTAAGCGACATTAGCCTGTAGATGAAATCTAACACACTAAGGTGCATTTAGCAAAAGACATTGAGGCAAAACCTACAGACATGAATCTATACTTTCTACACACATTGTAAAGGTTAAAAACAGGTAGCAAAGATTTGAAATACAAATTATTACACATATTAGACATTTCACTATCACACCAGTCCATGTAGATTCATATTGACATTTGAACTTAACATACCTTATATCATCTAACATTGAATAAGCTTGCCGATGATTTTAACACACAGCTTTGAAATGTTAAGGTTGAAAAAGTGCATTAAAAATTATTACCTCAAAAATAACGATCGACAACATAGCTCCTGAAGTTTGAGCCACGCACTGCTTCACGAGGGAGGGGAACTTGATCTTCCTCCTCCTCCTCCTCCTCCTCCTCCTCCACCTCCACCTCGTCCACCCCAGCAACCTCGTCCATGACCCCTGGTGCCCCACTCCTGATGGCAATATTATGGAACACCACACACAGAGTGATGATCCTACAAACCTTCCTCGGCTCATACATCAGGGCGCCACCAGACCGGTCCAGGCATCTAAATCGAGCCTTGAGAACTCCAAAAGCCCTTTCTATTACCGATCTGGTGGCCCTATGAGCCGAGTTATAGGCCTCCTCCTGCTCTGTGTGTGGGTTCAATATAGGAGTGAGGAGCCAAGGGCAGGAGGGATACGCATTGTCTCCTATGTAGGAAGAGAGGAAAGAAAAAAAAAAATATTTAAACCTTTTAAGACTACAACTATACGTGATAAAAATTTAATGCTAACATTCTAATATATGAGGGCAAACTACAATCTAGCCCAAATAGTAAGGTTACAACGTCTTAATACTGTATAATTAGTCTCCAAACAAAACTAGCTATATCCATTAATATCTCAACAACTAAGGTAAATAAACATTACAGATTGGCAAAGTGCACCTAACTAATATTTTTACACCTGCCAGAGTCCACTATTCTCAAGACACAAACCTATTACTAATAGGTGACTTTCAGTTATACGGCTACATGAGCATTATATCTCTTACTAGTCAAAAGATTGATACAATCACTCTATAATAGCGAAATCTATAAATACAAGGCACATGTGTAAGAGTAAAATATCAATTACTATTTTAAACTTTAACAATCTATGTCTGCCATACAATATGACTAAACATTTAGAGTTGAGGGAACCATTATTTGCACATAATTACCAAGAAGCCACGCATCTCCGTGTGGTGTCACACCCCCTTGCCTCTGTCTAGGCCACAACCATGAGTTACGAAAGGCATAGGAGTCATGGGTACTCCCAGGCCATTTCGCAACCAGGTTTCGAAACAAGAGAGATGGGTCACATATAGCCTGGACGTTTATTGAGTGGAAATGCTTCCGGTTAATGTAAACGGAAGCATCTCCACTCAAGGGCACCAGTGCCACATGAGTCCCATCTACAGCCAATATGACGTTTGGAAAGCCAGCTATGGTGGCAAACTGCTGCTTGATCCCCACGAGAGACTCCTCTTCGAGTGGCAGATGTATAAACTGCCGGAGTCGTGACTGAAATGCCCTCAGGACAACCTCCAGCACACGGCTGAAGGTCGCCTGGGACATTCCTGCCGCGACCCCGACTGTGAACTGGAAGGATCCAGTTGCACAGAAGTGCAGTACCGCCACATGTTTGGTCAAAGGCGGTACTGCTGTCAGGATGACGCGCATTGGCTCAAGGTCACGCTCCACAATGCGCAGAGTGTCCAAGATCAGATATGGAGGAAACCGATAGCGACGGACAACCTCCGCATCTGACATTTCAAAGAGGCTGACAGGTGGCCTGAAGATGCGCTCCCTCGGACGGCGACGTCAGCGTAGTTGATGGTTAGGACGGGGCACAGGAGCACGCCCCTCGTGACGCATAATGTACTCAAACTCCAGGAGTGCCTGTATGTGTTTCAAAAGGAAGAGGTCACAAACCAGCACTTAGGTGAAACGTTTAGACTTTGCATTGTCTGACTTTGGCACAAATTACACAACCAATACTTACAATGATGTCGTTATTCATGCTTTCGCTTAATGGTGTAAAAGGACAGTACATAAGTAGATGAAAGTAATGTGGACGGTGAGTTTGTATAACAAAAACAACAAAATTAAAAACATAATTACATAAACAAACCCTATTCATTGTCCAAACACCATATAGTCATATAGAACCACCACCAAAGTGCTTGCAAACGTGATACTTACCATCGCCATAGACGCTTTCACAAATCAGATTAGTTAGATTGAACTTTATGTGGCGTACAAATGTGAAGGGAGTGAAACACTAAATACAGAGTGCTAATGTGTTTTTAAGATAGGGGCAAAAAACACCACTCTAATAAAAGTGATTATAGCACAATAAAATAAATCCTAAAACCATGGGCATTCTTACTGCAAGGTGTTTTAACAAGGGGTATGTAAGAAACTATATCTGGTTTATACTTACCACACACACAGACAAGATTGTCTTAAAATGGCACACAACCCACACAATAAGATTACTGAAATCGCCAGCAGAACCGATATCTGTGGGGGAGGGTAAACAAGTAAATTTAAATAAAAAGAAAAGGGATAATATTTAATCATTTCACTACATTCTAGAGGACTGTATGCAGTTGCGCCTCTAAGTATACACAGTGGACTAAATATTAAAACTCCACAGCTAACCAAACACTTTTGCACTAACCTTCAACATAAAAACCACTAGCACAGTACATTAAGCCCTTTCTGCAGCAATAGAGATTTCTTGCTCACCAACATATAGTTACATCTGAGCAAGGTACAGCAGTAAACATCAGAATAAAAAAACATTTGCCCATCTACAGTCTACTTACCCAGAATTGTGAAACTCACAACAACACAGAAGTGCAAGCAAGGTATTTTTAACTATCACTCTAATTAGGTAATTAAATGCCGGTGCGAACGCCGGAGAGTATGCCGAACAGAAGCCATTAAGAGCACACAGGTGCGTACCAATTAAACAAGTTTGTTTTTGACTAAAAGTCATCCTGGCATGTTACCTAAGGTTATTCAATGTACGGTAAGTCGATATTTAAACTATTATTACAGATGTAAATAATGCGCTTAGCTTTTAGTGCTGTGCCAATATTAAGGATAAAATAGTTTGGACTATAATTATATTCCCTAAAAATCATTTACATGTATTAAATTAACATGGGAAAAATTAATGTGTGACACTATAGTGTAGTGGTTATGTATTCCACCCACCAATACTAAGTGCAGGAGTTCAAGGCCACAGGTCAACCATAAGCACAAAGCGATTTACAAGCCTCCATTAAGCATACTCAGTAAAATATAATAGAAATAAAAAAACACGAATGCTTGCAAGATACGCAACATGTTTTTGTTTTTTTTTATAATTATTAAAATGATCAAGTCTTTCAAGGTCCTGATGCGTTGGACAAGCAATGTTTTTTTATGTGTGTGTATGTAGGGTTATGTTTTTAATAGCACCTTATCCGTCATTCCGTTAACAATAAATGCAACCTGCCAGATTTGTCAGACCTAAGACAGCGATTCAGCTGACCGAAAAAGTTATTGTGCAGTTTGGTGTGTGTTTTTCTATCTGAAGTATACCTTAGTGGATAAAGAACTAACCATGCAATGATAAGGTAATGAATTTGACCCCCAATTCATGCGTGTATGTGGCTTACCTTTGTTTATGTAAATGTTTGAGTGCATTTATTCCACTTTGTGACTTATGTAAGAGTGCTTTTGTATATGGTTTGGTGTTTAATCTGCCTATATGTCATGTTGAACATTGTGATCACTTACAACACATCAAAGGAGTTGTAGCGAAAGACTTTATTGCAAAGACATAGTAAATCTATACTCTCAGAAGTAGAAAAAGAGAACACAAAAATTGTAGCAATATTAATATACTTTTGATTTGTATATTATGCAATATGCATACATTTTTACTCACCATATACCAATTCTTACAGTGTATAATATGTGAAAATATTTGGAGTTTTCTACATCTTTTAAGAACACCAACTTATTATATATGTTGGTGCTCATCTTTCATTGTTATTCTATTCTGTCCTCATCACCACGTGTACAGTGGCGTAGCAGATAGCCAAGGCACCTTTGAAGCTTGCAAACGTGTGTTCAAGACCTCACTAATTCACTTGTGTATTAGGGATCCTCAATACCTTTACAATATTTGTTTTGGTGTCAAAACTTACCCTGTGGTAATCGAACACTTCGTTTACAATAGCTAATAAAATGCGTGTAAATTCATTCAAAAAGTGTACAGTTATTATATGTGTATTTTTCTTTTATTATATTGAGAAGGCACCATCAACAAGTGTCAAATCATGCATGTTGCATATAGAGACTAATGTTAATTGTTAGTTGCTGAGAATCAAAAGAGATTTGTAATCAATATTTATGATAAAGCCGAATGTTTGGCCAACAGTTTAACACAATTTATAAAATTAGCCATGCACTGTGCACTCGATTCCAGCAGTCGTCATGAATGGGGAATGGAGTGTGCACTCCATTCCGGAAACTGTAATGAATGGGGAATGGAGTGTGCACTCCATTCCGGAAACTTTCATGAATGGGGAATGGAGTGTACACTCCATTCTGGAAACTGTCATGAATGGGGAATGGAGTGTGCACTCCATTTTGGAAACTTTCATGAATGGGGAATGGAGTGTGCACTCCATTCTGGAAACTGTAATGAATGGGGAATGGAGTGTGCACTCCTTTTTGGAAACTTTCATGAATGGGGAATGGAGTGTGCACTCCATTCCGGAAACTGACATGAATGGGGAATGGAGTGTGCACTCCATTTTGGAAACTTTCATGAATGGGGAATGGAGTGTGCACTCCATTCCGGAAACTGTAATGAATGGGGAATTGAGTGTGCACTCCATTCCGGAAACTTTCATGAATGGGGAATGGAGTGTGCACTCCATTTTGGAAACTTTCATGAATGGGGAATTGAGTGTGTACTACATTCCGGAAACTGTAATGAAAGGGGAATGAAGTATGCACTCCATTTTGGAAACTTTCATGAATGGGGAATGGAGTGTGCACTCCATTCCAGAAACTTTCATAAATGGGGAATGGAGTGTGCACTCCATTTTGGCAGCCGGAATGGATAGGGAGTGATAGTAGAAAATATATCTGGCTAGCATACCAACTACAGTGTAGAGGCCCATAAAAGCCAGGCCTCTTTACTGAAGAGGCAGCAAGCAGCATAGTGCGCTATATGTGTCACGAGCCGCGGCTGTATGACACATCCTAGCGTGAACTAGCAGCCGGGCGTGTGCTTTAGATTCTGTGCTCTGTTATTATTCTTGTGGCATAGATGTAGGAGGGTGTAGGGACATCCTCCAACACCAGGGGGAGCTCCTATATGATTTAAACTGTCCCACTTTTATTTTTATACATGCTTCCTGGTTGTGTTATTTCCTATGCTAGTTCTGGCTAGTGATTAATTAGCTGCCTCCTGAGGCTGATTCTCAGCCCTACCTTCCTCTGTCCTGATTGGCTCCTAGTGCTATTTAAGGCAGTGAGATCAGAGCCTCACTGCCGGTTATAGCGTCCTGTCCTCAGTTCTGCTGCCTGCTTGTTCTCTCTCTGCTTGGTGATTGTTACCTTTGATTGACTTCCGGTGTATGACCTTTGCTTGTTCCTGGACCACTGAACCTACGCTTCTGACCCTGGCCATTTGCCTGAATACCGGATTCTGCTCCTTTGCTAGTGCACCTGACCTTTCGCTTGTCTCTGGATTTTCGTACCTGTGCTTGTGACCTCTGACCTTGGTTTTCCTGCTCGCTACTGTCTGCCAATCACTCCACTCCTGGGTTCTCCTTAAGTCAGTATACGTTACTCGACCCTCGGTCGGCCCGCAGCCAAGTCTGTCCCCACCACTAGGGGCACCAGTGAACACCGGGCCTTCAGAGTAGTCCCCGAGTTTCATTGTACTGGCTTGGGAGTTCTTAACAATATGACAACATTTGTTAATTTATTTATTTTTTCTTATTTTTTTTTTTAATAATATGTGTGTTTGTTTAGCTTATTTTTAACAAATTTTTCATACGCAGAGTATGCTTCTAAAGGCTTTTAACAGTTGTTTGTGCTGGGTGTTTTGAATTTAAACATGACCCTGGCCGTTATTAACTTTTGTGAAAAATTTGAGACAGGAGTGACGTCAGTTTCACTCAACTGGAAAGAGGGAACGCCTACTGTTCTCAAGTGAAAATGTATAAAGCCTACTTTACTCAAATGGTGTCTCATCTCCGCCCAGTCCGCGCCTACTCTCCACCCATTCCCACCCCTTTGTTCTTAAGTGGTCAGCAGCCATCTCAAATCTATTTGCGTTGGACTTTTGGATTGCGTTGACTTTGAGAGTAGTATCTGCCGTGATTGCGTAGCGTAAGTGTCATTTTGCGCATCTCAAGTGTCATTTTGCGCATGCGCAGACCCAATTAGCAGATGCGTATGTGTTTGCGTACCTTGATGAATCAGGCCCTATGTTGGTGCTTGCTTTTGCTTCAGAGTCTCTACCTGTCCATAGGTGTTTCTCGTTATTTTGATTGGGACCTCCTTCTAAAGCCTATCGGTCCTAGAGGACTATTTCAAGATCCCGTAATCATGGACTCATTGCCTGATCTTCGTGTTACTCACACTGCCGTGGGTTCTGGCTGCATATCTGATCTTTTGTCTATTTTCTGGATACTATCGGCTGCCGAAGTTACCTGTCATCATTGCTCTCCATCAGCTCCGCGGTATGCAAGTTCGTGGTTCATCTACAAGCTGAAGTTACGTGTTGTTCATCTGCACACAGAACTATTCGTGAGTTGTCTGCTACACCTGCGCTCATGTTGATTGGCTCAAGTACTATTCTACTCGGCTGTCTATGTTGCGGTATTCTATGTTGAACTACAATCAAGTTCTCTTGTCATCTGTGGTTCTATGTCTGGCACGGTTATTATTATTCTGCTGATTATTATTGCTGGACTGTTAATATGAATATACTGCTAAGCCGGGAGCCTCTACTTCAATTCAAGTTGTGTGCATTACCAGCTGTTGTTTAATTGTGATGAACTCTCGCTTACCTGTTAACCGGATCTTCTGTGACCTGTAGTTCTACGCTCAGTTTGGATTTTGTTATCACGCTGTTACTTTTAGGCAACACCTTCCTGCATGTTACCAGTTATACCCAAGTTCCTGGATAGCATATAACGTTCTCTGTTCCGCTATATGAACTATTGTGATACCTATAACCACCTGCTAAAGTGAATCATATTATACGTTTGGATCAGCCAAGTCTACATACTCTTCTCATCGGACTTCTAGCTGTGTCAGTGGTTCACCTTCATCTGCTGTGTGTTTCGTTTGGGGTCCAAGTGTTCTAATTACCATCTAGCGTTAAACTGTTATATTGTCTATTTCACATGCTGTTGCCATTGGTCACCAACTGAAGTACATCTGTGATTACGATTGTATTTTATTATTACGGCTGTTGTATCTTCTATCAATATATCAAGTTGCAACACTACTACCATCATTTGTGTTATTGTTCCCTGTGATGCTCTCAAGTTAAGAACTTCAATTCCACTGTGTCCTGTCTCCACCACCCTCTACTATCACCAACTAAGTAGAGGCTGGGGATCCATAATTATTCATAGCCATGACACTCTCACTGGTTAAAGGTCCCAGTGATCAGGTCAGTTGAGATCAGAAGAATACATTACATGCTCACACAGCTCACCTTTTATACTGTTCTGACATAACTCCTAGCAGAGGTAAGCCAGCCCCTTGCACCTAGCTGGCTCCAACCCGTCTAGAATATTCCCTTAGATCTCAGGATGTAATCTAATTTTGCATCTAATATTTGAATTTCCATATCAACTTGATTTCCATCAGATCTCAGGATGTAATCTAGTTTTGCATATAACACAATTTAACTTCCACATCCCCCCTTTAGATGTTCTGTTTCCATTGTGTAGAGTTCCTGTCTGTCTAACAGGACCTGCATTCAAAAATGAACCACTTGGTCCAGTTCTGCAGAAAATGTCACCAGCTGATGACGTAGAAGCATATCTGGTGTCCTTTGAGAGACTTGCAAAAAGGGCAAAATGGCCTCCTAAAGATTGGGCTGAGAGGCTGGCGCCATATCTGACTGGTGAAGCTCAGCGAGCTTATATGGATCTAGATGAGGGCCGGACCTCTGATTATTTGTGCCTAAAGTCTGAGATATTGGCTCGCATTGGAGTTTCTGGGCCAGGCCGAGCCCAGCGCTATCACCAATGATGCTATATTAAAGAAAAACCGGTCAGAGCGCAAGTGGCTGAGCTTTCTAAAATTTTAAAGAAATGGCTGCAGCCTGAGGAGAATTCGCCTTCTCGGATTATTGAAGTTCTGGCGATAGATCACTGCATCCGGGGGCTGAACCGCGATTTGCAAAGGTGGGTGCTGCAATCAGACCCACAAACTTCTGAAGAGCTTGCCACAGTGGTAGAAAGGTTTTGTGCCCTACAGCAAATGACTAAAGAACCTACATTCGTGCCAAAGCTGCTGCCACGCCAAAATCCAGGTTTGACAATCCTTGCTACAGGACCCAATGGCAAAACTGCTACAGACAGAGGGCCAGGTGCAAAGCTGTCTAATCTGAAGTGTTTCGAATGTGGTGAGCCAGGCCACTTTAAGGCAGAGTGTCCTAATCTACAGGAACCCATGGACTGTTCTGTGGCACATATTGGGCCTGCTTTTCCAAGCTGTTTTACCATGAGTCCCACATCAGGAAGTCCTTGTTTGTTCCGGGTGACTGTGCTAATCAACCAAAACCTTGTTCTGGCCTTGGTTGACTCGGGGAGTGAACTTTTATTGGTTTCCAGCTCTGCCTTACCCGAAACCATAACTTCTCGGTTGCCCAAAGTGAAGGTTCTTTGCGTACATGACACGACAGAGGAGTATGAAAGAACAATACTACCAGTCACACTCAAAGACAAAACTGTTATGGTGGTAGCTGCCATAGCACCTAAACTCCCATATCCACTCATTTTTGGGGCGAGACTTCCCACTGTTTAATGATGTCCTCGGTAAGCGGATCCGGCCGGACATGCCGGCAACTGATGCAACGGTCGGAAGCCTGGTCTTAAAGGAACCGCCTAAGAATCCACAACATCTGGACATCGATCTTTGGGAACCGCCAAACCGGAATGCCATCCTGGGAGTTCCACAAAAGCATCCACCTGCGAGGAAACTTGGACAGTCCAAACTAGCATTGGTCGGTGATGTCGCAGATGAGCCCACCCCGCCTGTCAGTGAGGATACGGACTGTTCCACAATACCAATTTTGTTTCCTCTGCAGGACTTTGCTCGGGACCAACTTAATGATGCCACTTTGGAACATGCCTTTAAAAGTGTGACTGAGGTAAATGGGGTAGCGAAAGCCGCCCAGCCTGCAGAAGGTATACCATATTTTATTGTCAAAAATAATTTCCTGTATAGAGTTGCTGTTGTACAGGGTGAAAAAGTAGAACAATTGATGGTTCCTCAGGTCCATTTACCCCTAGTGTTAAAAGCAGCACACACACATGTCTGTGGGGGACATCTAGAGGAGGATAAAACACGGGAACGAGTTCTGCTTCGGTTTTACTTTCCTGGGGTACACATGGCAGTGAAAAAGTATTGCCGGTCCTGTCCCATTTGTCAGCGAACCTGTCCCAAATCCATGTACAGGGCACCTCTCATTCCAATACCAATAGTACAAGTTCCTTTTGAACGGATAGTCATGGACTTTGTGGGGCCACTGGAAAAATCCGCACGTGGGCACCAATATATACTAGTGGTGCTTGACTATGCAACCAAGTATCCAGAAGCAATTCCCCTACGAAACATAAAGTCCAGCACCATTGCTAGAGAACTTGTATTGATATTTACACGCTTGGGAATAACCAAAGAAATACTCACAGACCAGGGTACTTCATTCATGTCCAAACTGATGAAGGACATGTGCCAGTTGCTAGGGGTTATGGCACTTCACACCTCCGAATACCATCCACAAACAGATGGCTTGGTGGAGCGCTTTAACCGCACATTAAAGCACATGCTCAGGAAAGCAGTGGCTCAAGAGAAAAAATATTGGGACACTCTTATTCCCTATTTGATGTTTGCCATCCGTGAGGTACCTCAAGCTTCAACAGGGTTTAGTCCCTTTGAGTTATTGTTTGGGAGACAGCCCAGGGGTATCTTGGATATGTTAAAAGAAGGGTGGGAGCAGCAAGGTCCCAGGGAGCCAAATCTGGTACAATTTGTGTCCAAAATGTATGAGTGGCTAGGAAAGATAGGGCCCATTGTGCAGCAACCTGTAAAAGAGGCTCAGGAACGACAGAGGAAAAGTTATGATAAAAGTGCTGTTGTTCGATCTTTCAAGCCTGGGGACAAGGTCCTAGTCCTGGTTCCCACCCGGGAAAGCAAACTTTTCGCCCATTGGCAGGGTCCATATGAAGTTCTAGAGGCTGTCGGTCGCGTCAATTACAGAGTCCGCCAGTTAGGTAGGAGAAGGGAGGAGCAAATATATCCTGTTAACCTCCTTAAACCTTGGCATGATCAGGAAACCTCTCCTCAGGTAGTGAGTACTGCCATTGAAAAGTCTGAAGTGCCCATAGAGCCAGCTTTGTCCATTCAGCAGAGACAACAGACTGAAGAAATGATTCGCCGGCACAGGGATGTCTTCTCTTCCATTCCTGGGCGCACTACCTTAATCGAACACGACATTGTCACTGTGCCAGGAGTCATTGTAAAGCAGAAGCCGTATCGTATTTCTGAAGCCAGACTGGTGGACGTGAGAAAGGAGATCGAGAAGATGCTCCAGTTAGATGTGATTGAAGAGTCCACTAGTGAGTGGAATAGTCCCATTGTTCTTGTCCCGAAACCCAATTGGACAATTAGGTTCTGCAATGACTTTGGGTGCCTAAACAGTGTGTCGCAGTTTGATGCCTATCCGATGCCACGTGTGGATGAACTAGTGGAAAATCTTGCTGGTAGCAACTATTTGACAACCCTTGATCTAACAAAGGGTTATTGGCAAGTTCCCCTGACTTTCACGGCCAAGCCAAAGATTGCATTTTCCACCCCTGATGGTATCTATCAATATAAAGTGGGTTGCATGGGGCACCTGCCACCTTCCAAAGGGCCATGAATAAATTGCTATGACCTCACACAGCTTATGCAGCCGCTTACCTGAATGATATAGTGATTTATACCCCAGACTGGGGATCTCATTTAGCCAAAGTTGAAGCGGTCTTAGCTTCATTAAGGAAAGCAGGGTTAACAGATAACCCAGAGAAATGTGCCTTAGCCATAAGAGAAGCCAAATACTTGAGGTACGTTGTTGGTCGAGGGCGTGTAAAACCCCGGCTAGATAAAGTGGAGGCAGTCAAAAATTGGGCAAGACCAGAAAAAAAGTCGCAGTTAAGAACCTTTTTAGGCTTAGTAGGTTATTACAGGTGGTTTGTAAGCCACTTCGCCACTAGAGCTGCTCCACTAACGGACATGTTAAAAAAAAGTTGTCCAGATAGGTTAACCTGGTCTGCCTGGTCTGATCTTCGGTTAGCTCTTTGTTCCTCCCCAGTTCTACAAGCAGCGGATTTTACCCGGAGGTTCTTCCTCCAAACTGATGCTTCTGGTGTTGGCTTAGGTGCAGTCTAGGTAACCTGCAGGTTCTTGGCACTGTAACCTTTCAAGTTCTCAGTAGAACATACACCTGGGATTCTAGACAAAAATGCAGATGCGTTGTCACGAAAATATGCGCTCCTCGCGAAGTCCGCGTCCCCCTACTTGGAGACTCTTGGGGGAGGGATATGTAACAAAGGGAGGCATTTATCTGACAAGATGCAGAGAAAGTATACAAACAGAATAAAACATTGGCACAGTTATGCACCTAGGTTGAGGTCAAACCAGGTAGAAACTTATGTGTAATTTAAAGTTTGGTTAACTTACATGATATCTTCTCAGCAAACAGACAGGATGTGTCTGTTAGTGCAAACAGAGCCAGTGATGGGCGTTTCCTTATAAAGAGAAGGTGGGTGTGTCACCTGCCCATCAAGCTAAGGCTGGGGGAGGAGTATCATGTATAAAAGCTTGACTGTGTTACTTGTTCAGGGAGACCAACGCTGGGGAAGCTGGCTGGTCTTGAGAGAGAGCTGGTCTATGTAAAGCTAGCATTTAGGGTCTCCATAATTGCTGTGAAAGTATACGGTGTCAAAACATTTACCATGCTGACAATAAAACTACACAAAAAGGAAGAAGTTGTTCGCGTGTGCTTCTGCAGTAGCGGGCTCTTGCCACAATATATATATATATATATTTATATATATATATACTGCTATAGACTTCTGGGGGTAAATGTATCAAGCTGCGAGTTTGCAACTCCAGCGATTTTCTCAGGAGAGTTGAAACTAGCCGATGTATGAAGCTGAGATTTCATGCAAAATCGCCAGAGTTGTGCTTCTGTCAAAATCGCTGTTTGCAAAATCGCCAGAGATCAAATTCCGGACTGTTTGCCACTGCAGCTATACAGCTCTCAAATGTATGAAGCTGAGAGTTAGAGAACTCAGGAGAGTTTGCTTCAAAACACGCCAGATACAACACGCTGCTTGCTAGCAGCGTGTTGTATAAACACATCACTGTTACACTGCCCTGGCAGTGTTAAAACTGTAAAGAACGGATAAAAGTTGAAGAAAAAAACATTTTAACATTTTAACAGCTGCCGGAGCTCTGGCAGCTGTATGACAGGGCAGTGTAACAGTGATGTGTTTACAACTCACTGTTACAACACAGGAGAGTTTGCCAAACACGGGAGAGTTAGCTAAACTCGGGAGTGTTTACATCGCTCAAAATCGCCAGACATGACCAGCGATTTTGAACATGAGTGTCAAAATCGCAGCTTGATACATTTCCATTTGCCGCGATTTAAACACGCTGGCAAACTCGCAGCTTGATACATTTACCCCCTGAACTAGTATTCAGTGAATAAAAACAGAGTGCTGGTGGTGTATGACTGTGAACAGCACACACCTACAAATAAATACTAAATCGGTTGTTTGCTTTTAAGATACAAAATGATTGAAGCTAAAGCCAATTGTGTGAGGAGCACTATTAGTTAGTGTGACATATGAAGTGTTTGGTGGAGTTGCTGTATGACTGTGAGCAGCACCACCCGCCACACCAAAAAAAATATTATTAATTTCTTTCTTTTAAAATCCCAAGTGTTTTTCTACCATTCATAGCAATTGTTGTGAGGGGTAGTCAGTGACATCTCCATTATTCAGCAGGCAACAAACAGGGTGTTAGTGGAGTGTGAGCAGCTGCTGCACACTCCAATAAACATATATTTCTCAATTTCTTTCTTTAAAATCCCAAGTGTTTTTCTATCAGTGAAAGCAATTTTTCTAAGGGGCAAACAGTGACATCTTCTTTATTAAGGGGGCAAATCCCAGGGTGTTGGTGGAGTGTGACCAGCAGCAGCACCCCCAAAATAAAAAGATATTTCTTTATAAAACGAATGTCAGATGATGATTGTATTGCAGAATCTGAGGTACCACCTCATGCCCATGGATTTTAAAATTCTGGATGCCACTACCATCAATTTATGCAAAAACCAGGGTCAATTGGGATAAGCCATTGTACCCCACAAAAAAACATATATATTTCTTAATTTCTTTCTATAAAATTCCATGTGTTTTGCTATCAGCCAAAGCAATTATTGTGAGGGGCATTCAGTAACATATTCTTTATTAAGTGGACAAAAACCAGGGTGTTGGTGGAGTGTGAGCAGCTGCTGCACCCCTAAAAGACATATATACTTCTTAATTTATTTCTTTAAAATTCCAACTGTTTTTCTATCAGCCAAAGTTTCACGGCAATAGTATTCTGGAATCCGTCTCGGGACCCCTGGGACTAGTTGAGGCAGGAATGTAGTGGAATCTGTACACAAGCAGTTGGAATGAAGGTGAATCCACACGAGGAATAAAATCAAAGTATTTATTTCAGCAGGCAGAATGAAGCTGAATTCACACAAGGGTTAATGGTTTGCAGTTCATATAACAAGACGAAGAAGCTGAATTCACACAAAGGGTTACTGTTTTGCAGTTCATATAATTGTAATTCAGGGCCGGGCTGGGACTAAAAATCAGCCCTGGCATTTAATGTACACAGGCGCACTTCAGTTCCTGCATGAAAGAAACTGTGTGCCGTCGCTGTGGTCACGCCGAAAAGTGTAGTCACACCACAGTGTGGTCACGCCAAAAAAGGGTGTGACCACATTGTGTTGTGGGTGTGGCCAACATGGGGCATTGATACATACATTATAATAAAACATTACATTTATCACACCCTCCCAGCCACATCACGCCATCCCCCCAGGCACAATATGACACCCCCATCCCACTGTACTTATCTATACTTCTGGTGCTGCTGACATTCATAAGGGTGGGAACTTTCTGTAGAGGGAGCAGGGAAGCTTTTTGTCTCACAAGATTACCAAATCTTGTGATACTTAGAGCTCCTCGGCTTGCTCTGCAGCCTGTATCCTGTCCGGGACCTGGGAGCAGCTATCAGTTCCCTTTCCCTAACCAGAGGTGGATTAAGGCTCAGGGGGCCCAGGGTATTTAAGACAGCTGGGCCCTTATTATGTAACATGGTTATCATTTTAGACAAATACACAGGCACTACTGTTAGAAGCACACAGCTCTGCCTTCACAAGCAGTACGTTGTGAAGCGGGACATACCTCCCAACTGTCCTTGCAGTCAGACCATATCCTGACTAAGTGAGACAGTCACCCAAATTCAAGACTGCCCCACCAGATCCAGGACAGTTGGCAGACTGTCCTGCTCTCTCCTACTTGTATTGGTCACTTTCACCACTTGTAGCAGCTGGTTTCTTTAGCTCAGTTCCTTCTTGTCTTGAATTTTGGATGCCCTATTTCGAAAAACAAATGGGTACATGAGATTTAGAAAACTCCAACCAGACCCAGTGTTAAAACAATAGCACTCATGTTTTATAAATAGGCCTCCCTCCAGTCCCCACAATAATAATATTCACATTTAATAAGTAGACCTATTACCCTCCCTGTGGTGTAAACAGGACTAAGATCCCGATTCGTGACAGTACCCCCCCTCCCCTCGAAGGGTGGCCACTGGACACCTAACATGGGGCTTAGCAGCAAATTTCTGATGGAATTTTTTGACTAAGGTGGGAGCATGAACACCTCATTCTCTACTATTGACCATGACAGGGCATTTGCCTTACAGTTCTTAGAGCCCGGACGGTAGGTACCATGAATTTTGAATCAAGAGAAGAACAGTGCCCAGCGAGACTGATGAGGGTTCATACACTGTGCAGTACCTTTAGGTACAACAAGTTCTTATGATCTGTATAAACTGTCACTGGATAATGACCCCCTTCCAGAAAATATCGCCATTCTTCTAGAGCCAACTTAATGGTGAGCAACTCTTTGTCTCCGATGGCATAATTCTGCTCAGCTGGGAGAAATTTCTTAGAGAAGAATCCACTTGGATGCCATTGTTCATTGGGAGACTTCTGGGAAAGTACGGCCCCCACACCAACCGAGAAAGCATCAACCTCCAGATAGAATGGGCTGTTAATGTCAGGTTGCGAGAGGATAGGAGCTGAAACAAATGCTTGTTTCAATTGCTGAAAAGCTGTTTGTGCTTTAAGAGACCACTTAGTAGGGTTGGAACCCTTTCAGGTTAAAGCGGTAATAGGCGCTACTACCGTATAGTAGCCTCAAATAAACTTTCGGTAATAATTAGCGAACCCAAGGAAACGTTGTATTGCTCTCAAGGTGGTAGGTTGAGGCCAATTTATAATGGCTTGTACCTTGCCTGGATCCATGCGAAGACCAGTTCCTGAGATAATATAACTCAGGAAAAGAATGGAGTTAACCTCAAAGGTGCATTTTTTCCAGCTTACAGTACAGCTTGTTCTTACGGAGATGTTAAAGAACCTCCTTGACATGGGCTCTATGAGACTTGTTATCTGGAGAGAAAATAAGAATGTCATCTAGGTAAACTACTAGGGTGTTGTACAAGAGATTTCAGAAAATTTTGTTCATGAAGCCTTGAAAGACCGCAGGGGCATTACTGAGGCTGAAGGGCATAACGAGATACTCATAATGGTCATCCCTGGGGGTAAATGTATCATACTCCGGTTTCTTCAACTCACGGGAGTTCGGCGAAATGACAGATAAAATTTAAAGTGGCCCTGCCTTGTAAAGGGAAACTTGCCTTTACAAGGCAGCGCCGCTTTAAATTTTAGCTGTCCTCTCGCCGTACTCCCGCGAGTTTAAGAAACCGGAGTATGATACATTTACCCCCTGGTGTTAAATGCTGTCTTCCACTCATCACCTTGTCTAATCCGGATCAAATTATAGGCGCCACGGAGATCAAGTTTGGTAAAGATGGTGGCTCACTTGACCCGGTCAAAGAGTTCTGTGATGAGAGGCAGCGGGTATCTGTTTTTTACAGTGATGTCATTAAGTCCCTGATAGTCTATACAGGGCCGAAGACCGCCATCCTTCTTTTTAACAAAATAAAATCCGGCCCCAGCAGGTGAAGAAGGTGGGCGAATGAAGCCCCTTTCTAAATTCTCCTTGATATATTCAGACATAGCCTGTGTCTCAGGAACAGAGAGAGGTTAAACTCGTCCACGGGGAGGAATCTTCCTTGGTGTCAAGTCTATGGGACATTGCCAGACCCGGTGGGATGGTAGTCTCTGCAGCCCGGTTACTAAAGACATCTATGAAGTCTCGGTAGGGCACAGAAATAACAGGAGTCTCTTTGTTGGAGGTATTGCGATAAGGCAATATTTTCTGAAGACAGGTTTTAGTGCATTCCCTGCCCCAGGAGAGCACTTGGGCAGAAGACCAGTCGATACAGGGGTTGTGGCATTGTGGCCATGGGAAACCAAGAACAATGGAATTGGTGGCCTCAGGAATCACTAGGAATTGAAAAATCTCCTAGTGCAGGACCCCTACCTGCAAGGTTACTGAAGATGTTAAGCAGGAGATGGTGCCACTAGTGATACGACTCCCATCTACAGCTGTTAGAAATATGGGAAATATCTGGACCATAGGAATGGCTAACTGCTTGGCTAACTGAGCTGACATGAAGTTGCCTGTATCTCCTGAGTCCAAGAGAGCAGAGATGTACACATAATTTTGAGACAGTCTCAATGACACAGGGAGAACACAGTCTCTAGTTTGAGGAGGACGAACAGTAAATCCTAACCCAACCTCCTCACTGTTGGTTAGGAGATGGTGTTTCTCGACCTCTGGGAACAAGATTTCAGATAGTGGCCGGAAGCACCACAGTAGATGCAGAGTTTCTGCTTCCACACTCAGTGGGTGAGAGCCGGGCCTTGCCCATTTGCATGGGTTCTTCTTGAGAAGGAGACCGGATTCGAGGTGTCTGACGTGGCTAGATATACTCTGAACCCCTTTTCTCTAAAATTCTTTCTCTGAACCTCAGATCAATCCGAATGCACAACGTGACCATTTCATCCAGGTTGAGTCTTGTGTGACTAACTCATCCTGATTGCGGTCGGAGAGACCATGCCAAAAGGCTGCCACTAGTGCGTCATTGTTCCACTTGAGTTTCCGAAGAAAGGGTTCTGAATTGGACCATGTATTGTCCTACAGATGATTGGCCCTAAGTTGGCCCTAAGTTGGGTTATGTTCCCCTGCCCGATCCATTGAGCCAGTGCAAACTGTCACGGCAATAGGGTTTCTGGACTCCGTCTCGGGACCCCTGGGACTAGTTGTGGCAGGAGTGTAGTGGAATCTTTACACAGGCAGTTGGAATGAAGGTGAAACCACACGAGGAATAAAATCAAAGTATTTATTTCAGCAGGCAGATGTTAGCAGTCGCGGCGGCCGCGGGCACCGCTGCGACTCTCACCTATTTCCTGCAGGCGTCCCGGTCGTCGCTATGGCAACCGGAACGTCACTTCCTGCTTTTACCCGACCGTCGCCAGGGCAACGGTCAGACGCTATTTACAGGGGCGCTGCGTCCCGGCAGCTGGGAACAGCCGGGCGCATGTGCAGAAGCGCCCACAAGCCTGTGGGCTGATTAATATGGCAGGATTGAGCCTGCCCATGTGATTTCAGAGCTAGGCTCTGATTGGCCACTACTGGTATTTAAGGCAGTGAGGTCTGCAGCCTCACTGCCGGTTATAGCGTTCTGTCCTCAGTCCTGCTGCCTGCTTGTGCTATCCATTTTGGTTCCTGCTACCTTGGATTTGACTACCCGTGTTTTGACCCCTGCTTGTTATTGGACCTGTGACCCTTCTCTTCTGACCTTGACCTTTTGCCTGGAATTCGGATTTGGCTTCTCTGCCTGTGAGTTTGACCCTTCACTTGCCCTTGGATATTGCATCTGTGCCTGTGACCTTTTGACCTAGGATTCTTCTTATACTACAGTCCACCAATCACTCCACTTCTGGGAACTCCTTTAAGTCAGTATACGTTACTCGACCCTTGGTCGGCCCGCAGCCCAGTCTGTCCCCACCACTAGGGGCTCCAGCAAACACCTGGCCTTCAGAGTAGTTCCCGAGTTTCACTGTACTGACTTGGGAGTTCCTAACAGCAGAATCAAGCTGAATTCACACAAGGATTAATGGTAATGCAGTTCATATAACAAGATGACGAAGCTGAATTCACTGTTTTGCAGTTCATATAACAGTAGATTAAGCAGCTGAATTCACACAAAGGGTTACTGGTTTGCAGTTCATATAACAGTAACTAGATGAAGCAGCTGAATTCACACAAAGGGCTAAATTTACTAAGCTGCGAGTTTGAAAAAGTGGGGATGTTGCCAATAGCAACCAATCAGATACTAGCTGTCAATTTGTAGAAGGTACCAAATAAATGAAAGCTAGAATCCGATTGGTTGCTATAGGCAACATCCCCACTTTTTCAAACCTGCAGCTTAGTAAATCTAGCCCAAAGAGTTATTGGTTTGCAGATCATATAACAGCCAGCAAGATGAAGTTGAACTCACACAGAGAAGTCCATAACACAGCTGCAGGATGTGGCTGAATTCCCTCAGAGGATAAATGGTGGAGATATGTATACAGCAGGATGATTCAAGCAGCAAAACAACAGCAACTGTGATGATCAGGAACTAGGAAAGTGTTGCACTGTCAATTTGCTGAGTGTAGGAGGAGACTCTTATAGTCTGCAGACAAAGTCAATTGGTGAATGAAATCAGGTGTTCAGACTCAGCAGGATGTTTAGCAAATGTCTCAACCAAGAAGGCAGCTTCCAGTACTGCAGACAGAAGTCATGCTTGTCCCAGGATAGAATGCTGCATTCGACCATGAGGGAGATGTACGGTGATATGGTACCGTCGAGTGGTGTAAACAGGACTAAGACCCCGATTCGTGACACAAAGCAATTGTTGTGAAGGGCAGTCAGTGACATCTTCATTATTAAGGGGACAAAAACCAAGGTGTTGGTGGAGTATCAGCAGCAGCACCCCCAAACACACAGATATTTCTTTACAAAAATGAAAAAAATCTTAAGTACAGGGATATTTTATTGATACTATTTTCACATCTCCCATTAATCTCTTTGAGTCATGGATCTTTCATTGATTTTGGTATAACTGTCATACATGAAGACATTCTCTAGACCATCCGTGTTGTTTTGATGGGATGTACTTATTTGAGCAACAATGACTTGGTTCTGAAAGGTTTTTATTATGGGTAAAGGCCACCTTCGTCTTTCTACTTGTCAAAATGACTAATAATGCTGCTGTCAGTTTAATGACCTCTTCTTCAGGTTTTGTAGCGTGACTGCCAATGATGGATGCCTCTGAAGTTCAAAATTTATTGTGTACATAGTCTTTTAACTTTTTTATTAGTTTTTGAAGGCAGTGGAACAATATACAAAAATAGTATGTGAACAAATATAGAAAACACACAATGGTATACAACCATATAAAGAAGAGACAGAAATTCTTCCATTACCTCAATATGGGAAGACAAATGAGGAAGTGGGAAGGTGAAGGAGGAAGTTATTGAGTAGCAAAATTAGGGAGTAAACCTTTAATACAGTAATACGGGACACAAATGACAAGTGAAGTGAAATGAGATCACATTTTTTATCTTTGCTAATGCCCACCTTCAATGTCCTCTTCTTCTGTCTTGTAGCTTGACTGCCAACGATAGATACCCTCTGAAGTTCAGAATTTATAGTGTGAATAGTTATTCAACTTTTTTATTATGGGTAAAATCCACTTTCATCTTTCTACTTGCGCAAATCCTCTTGATGCTGCTGTCAGTTTAATGACATATTATTCAGGCCTTGTAGCTTCACTTTGTATGATGGATGCCCTCTACTGTTAAAAATGTATTGTGTGCATAGTATGTCAACATTTTTATTCTGGGTGCAACCCACCTTCGTCTATCTAGTTTTCTAAATGTCTACGGATACCACTGTCCATCTAATGACCACGTCTACTCTTCTACTATTCTTACTACCAATGTCAAGCTGTTGGAAAAACGTAGAAATGTAGCTTTCAGCATTCAGCGACTGCATGTACATAATTTATGCACACTGCTGTGCCACTATGTTTCATAGGGAATGCATCTTTTATTCAACTGTCATGTATTTGTGCCTTTGCACCATCACTAATTTTAGCCAGCTCACTTCAGCCTTTGCCCAAAATTAGTGAAAATTTGGGCAGTTGTGAAAAATAGACTGAAAATGACTGGAAATTAATATTAATGCTGTAAATAGTAATGTAGGAGCAAAAAAAGCAAAAAAAAAATCACACAATTTTCCCTATTTTTCACAATATTTAAATAAATACAGATCCAAAACCAAACCTTCCAGGATCTTTGGGCAAGCAAGAAAAAAAAAAAACCACAAAGAAGTTTTTGAACCAAAACCAAAACACAGGGGTCTGTACTATATATATCATTAAGTGCATTTCTTTATCTACAGAGACTGGCTATTGGGGTCCAATATTTGATACACATATTGAGAGTCCCGACACTGTAACTCAGTAAGTAGGAAACTGCTCCAAGGGAAAAGGTGACTATAGTCCTTTTAGGCAAGGGTTGGGGAGTAGGCTCTATTTGCGGTGAACCCCCTGGCTTTTGTTACTGATATTTATTGTTATTCCTGTGTGTTTGTAGACTTATATATTATTTATATAAAATAAATTAAACTTGTATGAGTTTCCCAGTTGTTTGCCTAAGTGATTCTGATTCATATAAGTAGCTAGTACAATCTTACTTCTGGTTGACCAGCTAGCATTGAGTGGGCAAAAGAGCTATATATAAACCCAGCAGCCTCAAAAGGGATTGGTGAAAGGCATTTTAATGTCTGTGACAGCCAATGTGAAATGTCTATCAGGGAGGAAAACTGGAAAATTGAACCAAAGATATTTCAATTACTGGAATAATTCATTAATTTGTTTTGTTTGTGCTGTGTAATGCTTCATGTAAAGGACTGTATTGACCTTTTTTTGGTGCCTTAGGCCTCTTACCTATTGGCATGAATTTTGTGTATTGCACAAGAGTTTTTAACACAAATATAATCTGTGAAAATGGGGTCTGAAAATGGAAACCATTGTTTCCAATGAACTCATAACCACTCGAAATGTTATGAGTTGCAGCAGAAAGTTAAATACATTGTGGCCAATGGAGTGATCACCAATGACTGAAATGTCAATAAGTACGCTTTGAAATCAGATTAAAAACAATGCAGAATAGCAACAGAACAGGATTACAGAAAAAATAGGTTAAAAACACTTCAATAAAGCAGGATTTTTATATAATTATAGTATATTGATTAGGCTGCAAATTTCAATCTGCATGTGCACTGCTGCTTATTAAAAGTATTAGCCTTTGGCTCTACCGATAGTATCATACTGAGGAGAAGTAGCATCAGAACATCAAACATAGGGATCTATTTATGACCCATTTATTTCTCACATTAATTATCAATTCTTATTGCAAAGAGAGAAAATAAATTAAGTGACAATTTATTCAAATTGATTAGCTGGGACAGTGACTCCGATAGGAGTCTATCCTGGCGAATATTTTATATTATATAATGTATATTATATTTAGACACTAGTTCTTTTACAACTGGAAAAGCAGTAGCATTAACAGAGTTCAACTCCTCTCATGCTGGCCTATTGAAGTAAAGTTGTATACTCTTGTCGCAAGGATGCAGCTACGCTCTAAAGTTGCTGCATTATGGCATTGCACGATTTGAATAGCAAAATTTTAGTGATATGTTTGAAGAGTGGTCATATAAAATATTTTCACATGATTTCACTTTTAGGTCAAATTACATTGTGACATTCTTTGGTCAAAATATTTTTATGCCATCATCAGATTTTCAAAATTCAAGCATGGTTCATGATGCTTTAATATGTCAGATAGTGAATATACCGCTCATGAAAAGCATACTATTTATCAACTTGCATTCTTGTGTTTTTATTGCTTAGTAAAAAATGCAATTAATCTGAGCTAAATTATTTATTCTACCTTTATTTCTTCTGATTTTATATCTATTGTTTGCTTACAATACCATTGTATTTTTCCTGCCATATGAGATGAAACAATAAAATGCCAGCAGTTCTATGATTATATTTGTACCATAATGTTCCTTGCTTTATTTTTTTACATGAAAATTTCCAGATGTAATTGAAGTACTTTCCTTGAGAACATGCGTGCTGCCAAAGAAACTAACAGTCTGCTAGCGAATGAAACTAAAAAAGCATTGGCAGATTAATTTAATTGAATTTCTCTTTAGTTTAGACGATCAGCGCTGATACAGGGTTATTTGTTGCTATAATTTATTGTACAATAGATGCATGCAACCTTCCTGGTGGGAGCTAAGCCTAGTGGATACAGAATGGTGATTTGTCAGACTTAAAATAGTTATGCGTAAAAATACCATTTCATGCAATATGCAACAGAAGTCCTATATACATTTATTTATAATAGTTTAGTTCAGGGGTGTCCAACCTTTTAGCTTCCCTGGGCCACATTGGCAGACGACGAGTTGGTTTGGGCCGCACATAAGATACACTAACAATAACGATTGCTGATCATCCAAAAAACCACAGAAAACATAGTTAACATATATATATGAGAAAAAAAGTGATATATATATATATATATATATATATATATATATATATATATATATATATATATAGATATCACTTTTTTTTTCAAATCCCCCTATACTTACCTTTCAATCGCCCTGTTTAAAAAATCCTCTCTAGTTATTATTCTATAATCACTTTTTGTATTGTTTCGATGCAATATCATTTAAGCCAGGCATTGTATATCAGGGTGCCCTGACCAGGCCTGCGGTACCTGACATATACACCACTGTGACCCCAAATTGTGACCTGTTTTGATAATTACACCACTATGTTATTTAAGGGATAACAACTTATAATGGGCCAAAGACAATAATATATAATGCCCCATTAGTAATACAAGTAGAAGTATGTAGCAGGGAGATAAGGTCCATGATACTCCAGGACCAGGTGACTTTTATTCACTTGTTAGCGTCCCTTGAAATAATAAAAAAAATCCTCCTTAGCTTACCTTTTAATCGGCTTGTTCTCCTGTCCTCTTCTCTTCTTTTCTCCAATTCTGTGCTGCTGATTGTTCTTCTCGTGCGGGTGTCTCCTCTGTGCTGCGCTCCGCAATGGATGTTGGGCGTGATGACATCACGCCAGACATTCACTGCGAGCGCTGCACGGAGGAGGAGACAAGGGAGGGAGCCGGAGTACCAGCTGACGTGACCGCGTGACCTTTTCTTTTTTTTTGCAGGATTTTTTTTTTCCATTAAGAGCGCTGCCCCCTTGCCACAACCAAAACTCCTTCTGGGCCACATTTACAGGCGTGCTGGGCCATGGGTTGGACACCCTGGTTTAGTTGCACACCCTAGTAGAATATAGAGGTGCCAACTCCAGAAATTGTGTTCAACCAAAACACAGTGAATTTTGTGTTTGAAGTTCTGTGGAGCAACTGAGAGTTTTAATGCTATAACTTTTCCGGCTCAATCACTCCCATGCAGATACATCACAGTGGAGAAGCAATGCAGCATCTTTAGAGTGTAACTGCATCCTTGTGACAGGAGTGTACAACTTTACTTCAATATGTTAGCATGAGAAGAGTTGAACTCTATTAATGCTACTGCTTTTCCAGTTGTAAAAGTACTAGTGTCAAAAGTACCTGTCTGGCATCATTGACAGATAATATATGTAAATTTGATATTGTGACAAAAATGGGTTTTATTATTATTTAGAAATTAAAAATACCCCCAGGTGCAAAGGAGAGGACGGACAAATATGCAGGTGAAACAAGTGTATTATTATTATTATTATTATCCTTTATTTGTTAGGCGCCACAAGATTTCCGCAGCGCCGTACACCATACAAACAGTACACTATACAGGGTGAAACAGTACAAAACAATAAACAGAGATACCAGTACTTCAGGAGCTCCAGGCAGGTTAAAGCAATAAACACGGAGCAGAAGAACAGGTGAGGAGACAGGAGGAAAGAGGGCCCTGCTCAAGTGAGCTTACATCCTAAGGGAGGGAAAACAGAACAGGCACAAGGGGAGCCAGATGAGGCAAGGGAGAGTATTGAACAGATATACACTGGTAGTAGAATGTGTATACAGAGAATCAAGTATGCAATAAATATTGCTCAGGTGGACAAATCAACAAGTATAAGTAGAGTATATGAATATACAGGTAAACAATGTCCAATAAATATGAGTTGCCAGAATAAAGGCAACAAGTTCCATGGTACAGAGAAATATAAATGTGCATTCAGTATTGCTCAAGGAGACAGATAATAGCAAGTATAAACAAAGTGTATGAATATACAATCAAAGTCAATGATATGGCAATACGGTGAAGACAAAATGTTTCGGCCAGGGTGTAAAGGCACCAAGTTCCGTGGTATAAATAACCAAACCAATGTGGAATCCGATATTGCTAAACTATATAGTCCATGGATTCTTAATCTCTATATAGATAGAGCTGCCGGGTGTAGTGTTAGAGATGCGAATAAGTCGCGGCCGCAACTATAACCGAGTTGCGCATGTAGCTGTGGGTGAAATCAGTTCCTCAATACTGAGCGGTGAGATGAAATAAACGATGAGGCACAGTATGAGAGGATAAAAAGGCATGTACCGACGTGTTTTGCTGATAGGCTTCTTCAGGGATAACTGGATCTTGTATCAAAGTGTAAAGTTTAAATAGGCGCCTTTTACCGGTAGTTCTCCGCCATTGTAGGAGATGCTCCAGCCTCCTATTGGTTCCAGCTGTAACAGACAGCTCTAGACAGCCAATCACGCTGTAGTTCTACATATTTGGAACTGGGGCTTGTGGAGTCCTATCCAGATGTAAATGTAATGATGGACATCCTGGGTAGCCAATGCAAACAAAAGATAAATGGCAATAAAAACAGTGAATAACATTATGGTGTGCTGTATAATGTGTTGTAAATCAAAAGGGAAAGTATGTTAAAGGAATTGTCCCAATTCAAAATCTATATTGAGGCCATCAGGTGCTAGGGTCCTCATCTTGAAAATCCATTCAGATTCTTTCTGAGAAATGAACTTATTATTATTATTATTATTATTATTATTATTATTCCTGTTGAATTATATGGAGCCATAGTTCTTTGCAGTGCTGTACAGTGGGGAAAACAGAGTATACATTAAACAGGGACATACAATGTAGACCAAGGAAGTGTAGATGTGAAAACAAGGGAGGACCCTGCTTGTGTACTTTGTTAAGAGAGGGTTGGCAGGCTGACTAGGGATAAGTGCATTCAAAAATCATCATCATCATTTGCAGAGAATATTTGTCATTCACATCAGTCCATGTCCCATTAGAGCTAGCATACACAGACTAGGGTTAATTTTGTCTGCAGCCAATTAACCTAGACTGTGGGAGAAAAGCAGAGAACCTAAAGGAAACCCATATAAACATCAGGAGAACATACAATGTGAAGAGAATTCGGACTCATGACCCCAGAGCTTTAAGGCAGAAGTACTAACCACTGATCCACTGTGCTGCTCATAAAAAAATGTGTTTTTCAGTAGTGTGTTTTAACAAATAGATAAATATCACAATGAATTGCCTGTGTATTTCCATAGCCTTTAAAGTTAACAGCATTAATCACAAATGCAGAAAAATATGTAGATTTGTGTCAGTCAGTGTGTGGTATAAAAAGCTTGAAGTGGCTTAAAGCCATTATTAATTGTAAAAGGTTCAGCTGTACATCCCTAGGAATTAGATGGGCTCCCAAGCAGCACCTCAGCAGATCAACACCAATACCTAAAAAAGACTGTGGTTGACCTGGTTCCCGGCTATTATTATTGTGACTGTATAATTGCTTGTAAACCTCTTGGCTAATGTAAGTGTAATTTACCTTATCTCTATAAAAAAAAATATCTTGCCCAGATCTGTGTGCTTAACACGTACTTCCCAACATCCTGGAGGCGAGGTCAGGTGGCAAGTGCAGAGAGAGGTATGATGACACAATAGTGTCCTGTGGACCTACTCCCCCCCCCCTCCTGTGAAATGCAGTGATTTGTGGCATCATACAGTGGTCAGCACAACTAAGATGATGCAAAGGATGTCAACGTGTCCCATCTCCATCTACTTCAATAGCAGAGGCCTGCTCTTTTGGGAGTACAGGACACTCTCTCAAGTTCACAGAGGTCAAGGCAAGCAGAGGAAAATAACAAATCTGGTTATTAGGCTGCGATAAGGGCAGGCAAAGGTTAATAACAAGGCTGGTATTCAGGCCAAGGTAAGGGAGGCAGAGGTTAATAGTAAGTCAAATAATCAGGCCAAGGTCACGGCAGGCAGGGGTCAAAAACAATTCCAATAACAAGCTCAGATCAAGAGCAGGAGAAAGAAGCAGAATTCAAGACATAGTAGGGTCACAACAGAAGATATACACACACAAGTTATCCAGACACAGCACACTGGTTCAGGCAAATTATCACCAATGCAGGTGAAAGGAAGAAGTACATATATACTGGAGAATTAATGGGATAGAGAGCTCTAACAAAAGTCAAATAAAAAACACTTTCACAGATAGCTCTAATGAATGACACTGTTATGCAACTTCTGTTCCTTATATTATTTCCCCTTTGAGGAGGGTCAAGGGACCCCAATACTTGCACATTTTTCCAGATGTATTTGTGGTTTACTCTAACTCCAGTACCTTCTGTGAACCCGGGCATCAGCAAAAGAACAGTCCTTAGGATATTGACCATATACACAGATGAACGGCGAAGTACCAGATGATGCATGAGGAGTGTTATCGTAGGCAAATTCCACACTTCAACACAATTATTGTAATTGCGGGAATCACCAGAGAAACTGAATCAGTACCTGATTAACCTTTTATGTCTGATCGTTGGTTTGTGGATGGTATGCTAAAGAAAAACTTAATTCATTAATATGAAGCATAAAGCAAGACGACATCCAGAAATGTGCAATAAATTGAGATCTGTCGGAAACAATTTTAGATGTAAACATATGTAATTTAAAATATTATTGAAAAACAATGAGATGGCAGATCAGGAAGAGGAGTGAAAGAAGACATCTTACTAAGGCGGTAGCACATGTTGAGCTTTTGTTTCAGTTATCTGTTTCTGTTGCTGTTCCTCTGTGCTTGAGAGCTATTTGCTTTCAATCAGCTAGAGCTGCAATGCAGGTGTGCTACCTGCATATGGTAGGATTCTGTAGATAGAAGTGAGGTTCTGTTATATTTTCCTGTGTGTGAGAGCCCTCTGCTTTCAATTAAGCTGATATGCATTGCAGGTGTGTTAATTGCATTATCCTGATTGGTTGCCTGCACTATTTAAGACCTGCTCTAACACTCCATCCATTCCGGGGACAGCAGTAGCCTTCTTGTTTCTGTGCTATATTACCCTGTGTCTGCCATCTGTTTCTGATCCTTGGCTACATCTAACAACTATTCTGGTTCTCATCCTTGGCTACGTCTGACTATGATTCTCTTTCTGATCATTGGCTACATCTGATTGCGATTCTGGTTATGTTTCCTGGCTCTGATTTGAGTTCCTGTTTCCTCCCTGCCTGCCTAATACTCAGCGCTCCATTCCTGGCTGAGGTGGTGGTGTCCCAAGAAAGTCATGACATCGGTACTATTACCATTTATTATTTTTTCTGACATTTGGTGGTACATCTTTCTGGTGTCCAGCTACTTCACATCCATTCCGGCCTGCATCTTTACTATCAGTTGTGCAGCTCCACTCAGTCCAGTTGGAGTGGTAAGAATTTGCATTGACTTTTGTACTACTTCAAATGCTATTGTTGCCGGCTGTTCTAAGGTACTATGGGTCTGTCTCAGAATACTTTGGATACTCTAGACTTTGTTATACACAGCTGATAATTACACTGTGACATTCTACTGTATCACATCTGCTGATTTGGGTTAATCTTTTTCTCTGCTATTGAGACTTTCTGTATCCTGCATTTTGGCCTGTTGATAGCAGAGCCATCTGCATGTTATTCTGAACCTGATAAAACTACATATGATTCTGAACCTGATAAAACTGCATATGATACTGAATCTGATCATTTTCACAGGATTCTGCATCTCATAATCTGAATATGATGTTTTGCAATTGATTTTCTGCATACTGGTTCTTGCTGATCAATTGTGCTATAAAATAAAGAGGGTAATTTTAAGTCACACATCTGCTAACCTATCAGCACATAGTATAACAGCACATACTCTCAGTGGCCACTTTATTAGATAAACCTTTATAGGATCCCCTTTGCCCCCAGAACAGCCTACATTTTTTGCAACATGGTTTCAACATGGGGCTGGATACATTGCTTTTACTTGGTGGAGTATAGAGGGCAGAATCCCAATTACAGAGGGTAAAGAAGAGGCTGGAGCTGCCTCATCTAGGGCTGCAGATGACTGTAGTGTTGTAAAATAAGAATGCAGCATTAGGGCAGGATATAATGAGTGCAAGAGGGGCTGTAAGCTCCTTTCATAGTCTAAAGACATGTGACAATTGTTTATGCTTGCTGATTGGCTTCTTTACATTTCATACAGTGTGATTGGCCTGGTTATCTATAGGGATGTGCACTGGCGACTTTTGGTGTCTCGTGTTTTGTGTTTTGGATTCGGATTTGCTTGAGGTTTTGGGTTCGGATTTGTTTTGCAAAACACCTGCCGAAAGGTTTTGGTTCGGATTTAAGGTTTTTGATTCTGATTTTTTTTTAAAAAAGCATAAAACGTTCAAAAATCAAGTTTTTGGGCTTATTTTCACTCCTACGCTATTATTAACCTCAATACCATTCAATAACAATCATTTCCACTAATTTACAGTGTATTCTGCACACCTAACAATATTGTTATTAGTCCAAAACGTTGCAACGAGGTATCTTTCTGGACTGCATAGTGGAGTGGTCCCCACAATATAATAAGAAAACCATCAACTGGTCTTAATTACACCAAAAATTGTACCTGGACTGCGTAGAGGAGTGGTCCCCACAATAATATAATAAGAAAACCATCAACTGGTCTTAATTACACCAAAAATTGTACCTAGACTGCGTAGAGGAGTGGTCCCCACAATATAATAAGAAAACCGGCATCAACTGGTCTTAATTACACCAAAAATTGTACCTGGACTGCGTAGAGGAGTGGTCACCACAATATAATAAGAAAACCATCAAGTGGTCTTAATTACACCAAAAATTGTACCTGGACTGCGTAGAGGAGTGGTCACCACAATATAATTTAAAACCCCTCAAATGGTCTGAATCCCACCAAAAATTGTACCTGGAATTCGTAGAGGAGTGGTCACCACAATATAATTTAAAAACCATCAACTGGTCTTAATGACACCAAAAATTGTACCTGGACTGCGTAGAGGAGTGGTCACCACAATATAATATAAAAACCCTCAAATGGTCTGAATCCCACCAAAAATTGTACCTGGACTGCGTAGAGGAGTGGTCACCACAATATAATAAGAAAACCATCAAGTGGTCTTAATTACACCAAAAATTGTACCTGGACTGCGTAGAGGAGTGGTCACCACAATATAATTTAAAACCCCTCAAATGGTCTGAATCCCACCAAAAATTGTACCTGGAATTCGTAGAGGAGTGGTCCTCACAATATAATAAGAAAACCGGCATCAACTGTTCTTAATTACACCAAAAATTGTACCTGGACTGCGTAGAGGAGTGGTCACCACAATATAATTTAAAAACCCTCAAATGGTCTGAATACCACCAAAAATTGTACCTGGGCTGCGTAGAGGAGTGGTCCCTACAATATAATTAAAAAACCCTTCATGGGGCTGAATTCCAAAAAAAAAGTTTCTTGACTGCGTAGTGGGGTGGCCCCGGTACACAATTTTTTACCGGGGCCACAATATAATTAAAAAACCCTCCACGGGTCTGAATTCTACCAAAAAAGTTTATGGACTGCATAGTGTAGTGTTCCCCACAATATTATTTAAAAATTTTGCAGCAACAGTCAACGTTGTTTAATATCTGATACACCTCTATCTGGACTGCATACTGGAGTGGCCCCAGTACTAAATTTGGTACCGGGGCCACAATACCTCCTCCAACTTCCAAGTGTAGTGTTTATAACATATAAACACTACAGTAGTTCTAGCACGTCAATACCTCTTGTTTTAAATTATGACACCAATCATTTCAGCGACAGGGCCTACCAAACAACTGTGGCTGAAATGATTGGTTTGTTTGGGCCCCCACACCAAAAAACAATTCATCTCTCCCTGTACAAACTAAACAGGCTCTACTGAGGAAAGATGTCGTCCTCATCCTCAACCTCTGATTCCTCTCCCCCTACAGTGTGTACTTCCTCCTCGTCACACATTATCAATTCGTCCACGCTGGACTCCACAACCACAGGTCCCTCTGTACACACTGGAGGGCAGTGCTGTACTTGATTGAGGAATTCATTTTTATGAACATCATTTTTTCAACGTTCTGAGGAAGCAACCTCCTTCGCCGCTCACTGACCAGGTTCCCCGCTGCACTAAAAACTCTTTCCGAGTACACACTGGAGGGGAGACAACTCAGGTAAAATAGAGCCAGTTTGTACAGGGGCTTCCAAACTGCCTTTTTTTCCTGCCAGTAACAATATGGACTGTCTGACATGTCTATTTGGATGGTGTCAGCAAAATAATCCTCCACCATTTTTTCAATTGTGACAGCATCCAATGCAGCGACAGTAGACATGTCTGCAATGGTTGGCAGGTCCTTCAGTCCGGACCAGATGTTATCAGCATACCCGCCAGCGGATCTTTTAGGAAAACTGAGCTTTTTCCTCGCAGCCATAGATGTGGAAGAAAATGAGGGTGGAGCTGTTAGCATGTCACGGTCCTCTTCAGAGGACAATATCCTGACCAGCAGGTCTTTGCACCGCTGTAGACTTGTGTCCACCGGAAACAGAGACACAACATACGCTTTAAACCGAGGATCGAGCACGGTGGCCAGAATGTATTCCTCTGACTTTAAAAGAGTGACCACCCTCGGATCCTGGCAAAGCGTACGAAGGGCTACATCCACAAGAGCTACATGCTTGGTGTAATCGCAATGGTTTACCAGCTCCTCCCTCACTTTCTCCAGCTGCTTCTGCAACAGCCTGATCAGGGGAATCACCTGACTCAAGCTGGCAGTGTCGGAACTGACTTCTCGTGTGGCAAGTTCAAACGGCTGGAGAACCTTGCACAACACGGAAATCAGTCTCCACTGCGCTTGACTCAGGCGCATCCCCACTCCTTTGCCTATGTCGTAGGTGGCTGTGTAGGCCTGAATGGCCTTTTGCTGCTCCTCCATCCTCTGCAGCATATAGAGGGTGGAGTTCCAGCGCGTCACAACCTCTTGTTTGAGGTGATGGCAGGGCAGGTTCATGGTTTTTTGATGTGCCTCTAGTCTGTGGTAGGCACTGGCTGAATGCCGAAAGTGTACAGCAATTTTGCGCGCCACCGCAAGCATCTCCTGCACACCCCTGTCACTCTTGAGGTAATGCTGCACCACCAAATTAATGGTGTGGGCAAAACATGGGACGTGCTGGAAATTGCCCATATTTAATGCCCGCACAATGTTACTGGCATTATCTGACACCACAAATCACCATGAGAGTCTAAGTGGGGTAAGCCACTGGGAGATAATTTCCCTCAGTTTCTCTAATATGTTGTCAGCGTTTTGCCTCTTATTAAAGCCTGTAATACACAATGTTGCCTGCCTTTGCACGAGCAGCCGTTTTGTAGATGCTGCTACTGATGCAGCTGTTGCTGTTGCTGCGGAAGGCGATGCATCTACCCAGTGGGCTGTCACAGTCATATAGTCCTTCGTTTGCCCAGAACCACTTGTCCACATGTCCGTGGTTAAGTGGACAGTAGGTACAACCGCATTTTTTAGAGCACTGAGGACACTTGATCGTACTTCTCAGTACATTTTTGGTATCGCCTGCCTAGTGAAGTGGAATCTCGACGGGATTTGGTACCCGGGACACAATACCTCCATCAACCCTCTAAATCCCACTCCACTGATGGCGGACACCGGGCGCACGTCTAACACCAACATAGCAGTTACAGCCGCAGTTATACGCTTTGCAATAGGGTGACTACTATCGTATTTTGTGGTCATGGCAAACGACTGTTGGACGGTCAATTGTTTTGTGAAAGACTTAGCGGTCTTACGACTTCCCCTCTGGGAAGATGACTGACTAACAGCAGCAACAGCAGCAGTGGCAGTAGTAGGCGTACCGCTGCAGGATTCCTCGGATGAATCCCGTATTGAAGAGGACTCAGTCTGGCTGCTGACTTTGGCTGTAGGACTGAATCTGATGGAGATCGTGGAGGAAGTTGACGAGGAGGGTGTTGCTGGTGTGTATCCAACTGGACCACGGGATTTAGGTGTCCCTGTACCGATGACGGTCCTAGCTCCAGTTCCTGAACTAACCACTGAACTATGAAGGTTATTCAGGTGATGTATAAGGGAGGATGTCCCTAGGTGGGTAAGATCCTTACCCCTGCTTATTTGAGCTTTACATAAGCTACATATGGCCATACATTGGTTGTCCGGATTTGGATAAAAATAACTCCAGACCGAAGAGGTGCATTTTTTGGTCTTCTGACCAGGAATGACGATGGGCTTTTTCATCCCATGGACATCAGCTGTTTCCCCCCCTGGTGCCTCATTTACAATAACCACATCACCATCCTCATCATCAAGTTCCTCCACAGCGCCAGCTACATCAATAGCCTCCTCCCGAGCCACCTCTTCCCGTACAGTGATGGGAAGGTCAGGCTTGACAACCACCAACACCCTTGGACTCGCCTTGGGGATTTGTGATAATTTCTCTTTAGAAGGCAGAGTTGTTTGCTGTTTTGTTGCTGACAGCATAACTCTCTTCAATTTTTTGTAGGGGGGGAGGAGGAGGGGGGCTAAGATCCTTGGGTGAAGCTGAACCACTAGTCATGAACACGGGCCAGGGCCTAAGCCGTTCCTTGCCACTCCGTTTCGTAAATGGCATATTGGCAACTTTACGTTTCTCCGCAGACGATTTTAAGTTTCTCTTTTTGCTACTTTTACTTAACTTGGGCTTTTTGGATTTTACATGCCCTGTACTAGGAGATTGGGCATCGGGCTTGGAAGACGACGTTGATGGCATTTCATCGTCTATGTCATGACTAGTGGCAGCAGCTTCAGCCTCTTTCCCTACTTTATCCTCCAAATTTTTGGTCTCCATTATATGTAGCACAAGATACTGCAGAATGTGTGAACTTGGTAATATTGCAGTACCAATGGACTTATGCTGCTGGATTGGTTTTGCAAATTTTGTTATAATTACTTTTTTTTTTAATTATTTTTTTGTATTTTTTTTTATAACTTTTTTTAATTTTTTTCAAAAAATTGGGAATAATGGGGAAATAACTATGCCCTTAGAAGGACAGAGCACAGGACACAGCACCACTGGACTGAACAGGACACAGCACAGGACCCAGCAGCACCACTGAACTGAAAATTGACAGAGCACAGCACACAGCACCACTGGACTGATACTGCAGAACACAGCACAGCACAGCACAGAACTAAACAGCACATCACGAGATCTACCAGGACAGAGGACCACCTAACACACCCTCCCTCTACCCTGATCAATGCCCGAGTGAAGATGGCGGCGACTAGCGGGGAATTTATAGGATCCGAGTATCGCGAGATCCGACAGTGGGATTATGACTCCGAGCCTCGGTTTCAGGTTTTCATTTGGCGTCAATACCCGGATCTGTCTCGGATCCGACTCGGATCGGCAACGTTCGTATGGCCTCGGATTCACGAAATCCGAGTGCGCTCATCTCTAGTTATCTAGCGAGCTTAAATTGTTCATGGATTTCAAAATTGGTTGCATTAATTCAAACATCTGCACTAAAAAATACAAAATGCAAAAATAAGTTTAAATCAAATATAAAAAATAAATAAAATTTGTAATTATGTTTTATTACAATGCTATTGCTTTTTTTTAGAATTCTTATGTTACATATAACTTTGTTGTGTACCTTAATAATTCACATTTGCATATCCAGCATCTTGTCTAAGATATATATTACCTTCAAACCTTTTCCGGTGGGTTAAGATCACGGCATGCTGTGTGTGGTAATCACTTTCACTTAACTCTTCCAGCTTCCCACCAATCATGAAATGGATCAGGATTAAGAGAAGAAATTAAACAGTAACTGTGCTGTAAATAGAGATGAGATGTGCTACATATACAGTAATTCTCAACATTTAAATGCAAAGGAGGGGCAGAATAATAAAAATGAAAAAAAAACAAAAAACAATTTTTTTATCTTTTAATGTATTATCCTTAATGCCTATACTATTAACAAGTGACTTTAATTTAATAGTTTTTATTATTCTGTGCATCCTTTCGAGAATTTATATTTCACCTATGTATTGGACGTATCCTGCAGTGTCTTGTGTAGTAGAGCAGAACAGAGCTACACCCAGGCCCGGCGCTCCCATTAGGCAACCTTAGGCAGTTGCCTAGGGCGCCGGGACCTGCAGGGCGCCGCTGACTAGATTTTCTAATCTAGTCAGCGGCTCAGGAGAGGGTTGCCGCCGCTGTTTTTCAGTGTCCGCGGGGCATCTGTGAAGTATCACACTGTCTGTCAGACAGACAGTGTGAATAAAGTTCTTTCCCGGCGCCCCCCTCCCCTCCCAGAATGCATCACTCCGCCTCTGCGTGAAGAAGGCGCGGATCAGCTAGAGAAAAGGTAAGTAAACTCTCTTTTTTTTTTAGTGTGTTGGCGGGGGGGGGGCGGGGGCGGCGAAATTTTGCCTAGGGCGCCGTGAACACTAGCACTGGCGCTGTCTACACCCGTATGTTCAGATCCGCTCCCTGGGTGTTTTTTTGGGCATACGTATGCCCGATTTATGTGCGTTTAAAAGAATGCACATTACGCTCAATATGCATCTCTTAATGATTCAGGCCAATTATGTGCACACACCAAAGTTTGGGTACTTTGTGTAATGATGCTGATTATACACTGCTGCACTTGTTAAATGTAAAAGCATTGCTTTTTTTATCATTAAATTTCACACCTGCTCTTTCACATTACTGAGCAACAATAATGCTACAACAAATTTACAGATGCCATTCTGCTGTTATTCTAATTATTCTTATTATGCATATTGGTTTTACAGCGGCTGTCAGATTTTAGACAAGCTCATAGTTATGTGGCCTCCCTCATGTAGCTCTCTGGTTGGTGTTGCCACCACATAACACCAGTTGTTAACTGCAAACAAACTTTTGGATTGTAACGTCTGAAGAGAAAGCTGTCAGACATGACAAACTTTAACATGTGGCTCCCTAACTATTCAAGCATCACAACCAATATATACCCCACCTGATTACCAGATTAGAGTAGGCCATGGCTCCTCTCTGATTAGGGTCCAAAAAAACAGCCCTCTGTAGCACTGGGAAAGTGCCCATCTGCTCAGCTATATGCTTTCTATATTGTCAGTACGGCTGCAGTGATTGCTTATTCCTGGTAATGGAGTTGAAATATGTCACAATTGAACAAATTAGTATATTCATGTACATCAACCTGGATTCCTGGTTTAGAACTTTCTGTTGTGCACAAATGGAACAGGACATAATGAATTATCTTACATCACAAGGAAGTGTAGGCTACCATTAATATCTGGAAATGAGAAATAGTGTTTTTTGACTCCTGTGTGCCCTACAACCGAGAGATATATGCAGACCAGAGTAACTTGAAACAAAACCGAAGGGGCTGCAAACATTTTACTCAGTGGGATGTTCACATGAGCTGTTGGAATTTATAATAGGTTAATTATAAGAAATGACTGCTTAGTCAACAGCATCAAAGAAATGAGATTTCTTGGTTCCTGACTGGAATGTAAAGGTGAGATTAAAGTGAAAGAAAAACAGGGACCAACTTGCCTGGATTTAGATACTGTAGAAACTGGAGATACTGAAGGTTTTGACAGTACGTGTATATAGTTACTGGGAGAAAATCCTCCTCCAGCAGATGTCTCCACCCTTCAAGTGCCAATTTAACAGATAATAGCTTTCTGTCTCTGAGGTGTAATTCCTCTTGGCTGAAAGTTTACGAGAAAAATCCTCCACAGGGATGAAGCTTCCCAAAAGAAGTCCAAAGCAACAGAATGGCCCATACTCCAACTGCAGTTTATGTCCAAATCTAAGAAGAACGAGCAGATAACGTCCTGTTGTTTGAAGATGGGTGCAGATGTGAATGCCATTTTATGTAGTAGAAAGACTTCAATGCCTTTGGTGGCCACACATTGGGGTTAACAGTTTTCTTTGTCAATGCTGTAATTGAAGCTACAAGCGAGCAATATCCCTTGAAGAACTGTCTGCAATAGTTTGCAAACCAAAAGAAACATTGGATAGCTCTAAGACTTGTGGGTTGAGGCCAATTTAAGACTGCTTCCATCTTCTTAGGGCAGGGTAATTGGCATTTTTCAATGTCCCCGAATGTGGGTGAAAACATCTGTTGCATGTCTTCTGTACATCTTACTGTTGTGGTAAAAAAAAAATCAGGTAAACCACAATAAATTGATATAGAACATCCTGTAATAATATTTTGTTAACAAATTTTGGACCACTGCAATTGCATACAATAACCCAAAAGACATGACAAGATACTCGTAATGGCCATCCCTTGTGTTGAAAGTGGTTTTCCACTCATCTCCTTTCTTAATTCAGATGAAATTAAGTGAAAATATTTTCTTAAGTCCAATTTTGGAAAGATACATACACCTTTGAGATGTTCTAATAACTCGTAAATGAAAAGAAGAAGATAACGTTTTTTGACCGTAATAATGTTCAGACCCCTTAGTCAATGAGTGTCATAGACCCCCATCCTATGATTTACTGTACTCAATTAGAGGTTAAATGTAGACATCCCCTATAAAGGTAATTGATCAAGAGACTTTCCTTAAGAATATTAAACTTTTTAAAGGGGCTCTAGAGATAAAAAGGAAATAGTACCATAAAATGCCACTTGTCACAGCAAACAGGGATACCATTAACCATGCAGTGTTACAATTAGCAAAACAGTGACAAGCCTTTTTCAGATTTTGTTCTTTGGCTGTGGCATACGATTATTTTCTATGATAGTTGTGTCATATTTAGTATTTCTAATGTTTTAGACTTTTTATTTTGTAGTCCTGGGTACAGTAGTTAAAATATGTCTTCTTGCATTGATTGAGGATTAACATAAATTGGAATGTTGCAGCGCTTTTCTAAAATTATCATTGCACAAATGAGACATATACATTTTTTGTTATTTATAATTATTATTTTAAATTATTAGTAGTCCGCACACTTACTTAATGAAATGTTCAAAATCCTTTCAACATTTATCAATACTTATGTTTAAATTTCCTATATATTGTAGCATGTTCCAAAGGCCTAAACTTAGCTAATCAAACTAATTCAATAAGCAGAATTTCTGCACATCATGTTTGCTTCATCTTCCTATTCTTTTTCACATTCTGATTTTCAAATGGAAGGAATAGAAAATGTGTTACATACTATGTAAAAGATAGACATGAGTGTGAAGAGTAAATTGTGACACAATGCAAATGATCACTTTATGTTGCATATATTATCAATGCTGTGTTAATGACTACAGTACAAACACTATAATTAAAACTGTGCAGCAACACATTTTAATCTGCTAAACTGACACTTTGGAGTTTTTTCATCATATCACAACCTGTCATGTACCAGTATAGTTGTTGTGAAAATGAAAACAAAGGGCCTGATTCATCTTCGGACGTAAGTCCCAGTACATGCCCCATTTTGTTTGAAATTGCGCTGTGCATGTTTAGAAATGGACTTTATGCCAGTGAACACAAGTGCATACAATTTAAGTTCGAACACAAATGACACTTCCCACACGCTATGATTTGAAGGGTGGAACGGGGGAGGGAAGGGGACACATGTCAATGTGCAGTAAGGTAGTGCCAAGGCCGAGTGCATGCACATTCGTCTGATTCAAGTTCTGGGCATCCCTTATGTACGTGATTTTTAGCCGGATCACTTGCATCTGCTACAAGTGTAAGTGCCAATTGATAGTGATGATGGGCAAATATGCATGAATACAGAACATGTGTTTGCAAGTAAGAGCAACTGTAAAAATGCATTTTATGCATTAATAACATTCTGGTATTGTCACGGTCTCAATTGATTCCGGAGTGTAAATGTATTAATGTCCGGATTCTTCAACTCCGGCGTGTTCAGCATCTTTGGCGATTAAATTTAAAGCGACGCTGCATTGTAAAGGGAAGTTTCCCTTTAAAATGCAGCGCCGTTTTAAATTTAATCCCCGAGACGCTGAACACGCCGGAGTTGAAGAATCCGGACATTAATACATTTACCCCCGGGTCTTTACGATGCGAATCCTAGGATCTGCACAATTTAGCGTTTACACTAACAGGGCACGGCGTCTAACGAGAAGATGGTGTTCACCAGGAACTGCCGCAAAGCAGTATGGTCTTAGCTGCGTCTGCTCGCAGGTCGCGGCCCCTGCCAGAGTACTGAGCGAGACCCTCTTGGAAAGGCAGGAGAGTAGAAGGAACTTGATAGGAGTGTCAGCCTTGCAGACAAGTAAAGTAGAATAGTCGGTACCTGAGTGGAGTGTCAGCTTTGCAGACGAGTACAGTAGAATAGTCGGTACCTGAGTGGAATGTCAGCTTTGCAGACGAGTAGAGTCGCAGGTACTTGAATAGAGTGTCAGCTTTGCAGACGAGTACAATGGAATAGTCGGTACCTGAGTGGAGTGTCAGCTTTGCAGACGAGTAGAGAAGCAGGTACTTGAATAGAGTGTCAGCTTTGCAGACGAGTAGAGTAGCCGGTACTGGAATAGAGTGTCAGCTTTGCAGACGAGTGGAGTAGAATAGTAGCCACTTTGCAGACAAGTATAATAGAATAGTTGGTACCTGAGTAGAGTGTCAGCTTTGCATAGGAGTAGAGTAGCAGGTACTGGAATATAGAGTCAGCTTTGCAGACGAGTAGAGTAGCCGGTACTGGAATAGAGTGTCAGCTTTGCAGACGAGTAAAGTAGCCGGTACTGGAATAGAGTGTCAGCTTGGCAGACGAGTAGAGTAGCCGGTACTGGAATAGAGTGTCAGCTTTGCAGACGAGTAGAGTAGCCGGTACTGGAATAGAGTGTCAGCTTTGCAGACGAGTGGAGTAGAATAGTAGCCACTTCTTAGGTACCGAAAGGCAACTGAGGAACAGGCACTGAAGGTTTGGAGGAAGTGCCTTCTTGTATTCGGCGCCAGGATTGCCTGGCCAATAAGAAGGCAGTCAGTGATGCGCAGACCCGAATACAAGATGGCGGTGCCCGGGATGAAGCGGACCGCCGGAGCCAGGTAAGTTTGCCGGGGGTCGGGTGAGCTGCCCGATACCCCGACGGGTGACAGGTATATGTATTTCATGTAAAAAAAACCTATAAGTAGCAAAAAAATGTTGTGTGCAGAGCATACTTATATCCGTATTCAAAGGGAAACGTTTCTTGAGACCCGCTTGTATTTGAATATGGGCATATGTGTGTAAAATTTTTGTCTGATTTAATGTTGAATACTTTCGTGTCAAAAAGACAAAAGTATTATAGGAGTGATACTTTTATTGGCTAACCAAAATAAATGTTTATCTTAAAGATATCAAATTTAAAAATTTATTTTGGTTAGCCAATAAAGGTATCATTCCTATAAAACTTTTTTCTTTTTGACACGAAGGTATTCAACATCACATAGATTTTTCTGGCTGACACGGTACTGCAATAAAAACAATTTTTTTTGCTACACATTTTAGCAAATTCTAAATTGCTTTACTTTGCATTCCTTGATAAATTAGGCCCAAAATATGTAGAGTGGTACTATTTAACAAATAAAAATAATGACACTGGGCCTGATTCATTAAGGAACTTAGGCAAGAAATTTCTTATTTAAGTCTCCTGGACAAAACCATGCTAAAATGCAAAGAGTGAAAATTAGTTTTATATTTTGCACATAAGTTAAATACTGTTTGTTTTTTCATGTAGCACACAAATATCAACTTTAAATTTCAGTGTACAAATAAGCTATGAAGTATTTGAGTGCTACATGAAAAAACAGCCAGTATTTAACTTATGTGCAAAATAGAAAACTGATTTTCACCCCTTGCATTTTAACATGGTTTTGTCCAGGAGACTTAAGTAAGAAATTAATCAGGCCCACTGTGTAATTCCATTGTATAAATCTATTATTTAAAGCATTCAAGTCCGCTCTGCACATGATCAAAATTCTCCAACCAAAATTATAATACATACAACATTACACATATGAAGCATATTCCATGGGTAATCCAGATGACTGATATGGAAATAATAATATAATAGAAAAATATATTACTATTTCATAATATAGCAATTTTATTTTTATATTTACTTTGCTGCAATTTAACATAATATAATTATGAATAATAAGAAGGTTGCTGTCTCTTCTGTGTTCCTATCCACTAATTTTATGAGATAAGGCTTTTCTGCTTCATTATTTATAATGTAGACTCATTTTCTGTCGTAAATATAGAATGAATGAATCATTTAGCCTAGTGAGTTGGAAGTGTAATGATTTTATAAGTGGGTGGTACAATTTGTGTGCCTACTGACAGGAGCTGGATTGTTCAGTTTGTCTAAATAAATTATGTTCCAAATTTATATTTAGTTTTCTCATGAGTACCTAAAGTAGGTGGGAGAATCGTAAGACTGCACATCTCTTAAAGGGTTTACTCAGGTGCTCTAAACACACATTCAATTAGGGTAACACATACCCTTTACATTTAATTAGAGTATCTTAGATAGTTGAGGTCTGATTCATTAAGGCATGCAAAGCAAAAAAGGCGTAAATTGGCTCCTGGACAAACCATGTTACAATGCAAGGGGTGCAATTAATTTTATTATTTTGCACTTAAGGAAAATACTGGCTGTTTTTTTTCATGTAGCATACAAATACTTTATAGCTTTATTTTTACACTGAAATGTAAAGTTGATTTAGGACATGTCCTACCCCAATTATAAATCTGTCCTCACATTTTAAATTTACCTCCCCTCTAATGCAACATGGGTTTGCCAAGGTGCAAAGTTACTCCTTTTTTTAATTTATTTTCCTTAATGAATCAGGCCCAGTATATAGAGCTAAAAGCAATAGGAACCTAGTTGCAGACATCCTAAATATGGTATGAAAGAAACCTTGGGCCTGATTCATTAAGGATCTTAACTTGAGAGACTTCTTATTT